>NC_066870.1:982794-1101936 GCF_022985175.1 Labeo rohita | reverse complement strand
GAGATGCTGTATAATCAAATTTTATATGCATCCATTATTAAAAGTAAGTCATTAATAGCAAGCTTCATATCTAATTCTTTTAAACATGTTTTCATGCTAACAGCACACATCAAACTAGCATTTCCACTCGTGGAAACAGATAAATTACGAGGTGCAGAGAGACATCATGTAATGTTGGACAATGAGCTGACGGGGCCCATTTGAAGTAATTTATTAAGAAGCCAATGGACAATATAAAGTTTCTGACTGTGTGGGGCATCTGACTGCTTTCCAAAAAGGGGCACAACTGATTTACAAATATAGTGATAGTGTCAAATGAGACTGTACAGGGACTGAGGCAATGAGCAGTAGAGTAAACGCTGCAGGACTGTCTACATAATATCATACAAATGTTCAATTGAATTATTGAATTATTAAGACTTTGATGTACGAATGGGGCATTTTTAAAACTTTTACTCAGTCCAATTACCCACACTTGCGCTCTTGGCCACTTTATAGTACATGTATGCGACAGGAAGTGCGTGCGTAAGACTGTCCCAGGTCTTAATGATGCCAAACTGCAGTGCCCTTAAAGCAAACTAAATCCACACCATTTTAAATACTGCTCAGGAGGCTTAGCGTATCCCATCATGCATCATGTTTTGGAATAAATCATGAGATCTTGTGAGAGGTCACGGAAACCTTTCCAATGTAAGTTAAAAAATGATTAATAATTATATTAATTAGATATTACAAATAATTTGGTAGTAAAACAAAGTGTTGCATGTTTTATGCAAAGAGAAGTATATTTATTTTGTACATCATTTGCAACTGCTTTTTTATCACTTAATTAGAAGCACCACAAATTAAATTGACATCTGTTATAGGGAGATACTGAACAGATATTTAGAAGTTTATTTTAAAGTGCAAAGTTGAAACTAAAAATAAATCTCTGTAAACACTCGCATTTTTACCACACTATAATGTGTCCAATCAGGTCATGAAAAGTTCTACACACACTTGTGGTTTTCATGTTCACTTCAACACTTGGGCCAAAAACAGGAAATCCGTCATACAATTAGTCAAGGTGCAAAACTGCAAGTGTGGGTATTTGGACAAGGCAAAAGTTTAAGAAACAACATGTTATTGTAGGGTATCAGAGCGAATCAGACAAATGGAAGATTCGATCAGAACATTTGGTTGAAACCAAAGAGCCAAATTCCACAAAGGGGCCCAGAACCACGTCATAAATCTGTCCAGGATACCCTGGCGCCAGCCAGCCTGAAGTAAGCCTAACCAACTAACTTTCACAGCTTTGAACAACTTGCAACATTAAAACAAAAGAACACAATTATTGATAATCCCATCTCAGGAAGGAGATTATCAATATTGGGGCGAGAAACCCAAGATTAATGGTCAAAGATGCAGCCCATCAGGACCATCACATGAGGAAACTTTGTTGGGTGGTGCTCCCCCACCCAAGACAAGAACCAGACCAAGTTTCTTCTAAATTCCTTTGTTCCTTGGAACATGCCCTTAGTTCACAGAATGGCAGAGACTGTCCATTTTACCTAAATATGCACCAAAACGATGCTTAAAAGGACATATGAATGAACATCAGACCATTGCATAACTCCCTGCTATGTATGCCACCCACACATTTGTCTATTATGTTCTAATCACTCGTTGTGTATGTCCTTTTTAATAACTATTGAATAGCTTAAGGGTTTATATTCATGTTTGGTATGTATGAGTTTGAAAATTCATGCTTTGAATGTTTCCACCAATCAATTCATTGTCAAATGTGTTGTATTCATGTTATAGGAATCATGGCCAAATTATACTCTGCAAGAGCGGGAAAATTCTGACCATGTGACTGATAAGATAACATGCTGATTTATGTTTTGGGAGGAGAAACATAGCAATATCCTGAGTTAAGACAACATCTAATTGGTCAAGACACCATTTTGGGATGTGTCCAAAGCTGAGTTTAAAACCACAGGACACCATCAAATTTTGCTTTTAGCTATTTCCATCGCTCCTAGCCATGCTTTTAGCTTTTAGCTTTAGCTTTTAGCTATTGGTTTAACCATTGCTTTTAGTCAGGCTCTTAGCTTGTGCTTTTAGTTTGTTCTTCGTGCCATCTCTTTTAGCCATGCTTTTTGCCATAATTTGCCGCTGCTTTTTGCGTTCTTTGAACGCTTCCTGGCTTGCACGCCAGCCACTCCTCTAACGAAAACATGAGGAGACCGTCACATTTCTTTCTTTTACTTTAATCTTTTCTTTCCGTTGAGAGTTTCGTGTTCTAAGTTAAGTTTTGCCGCTAAGCCGTGTCTCAGACTTCGTGCCTGCCTCAAAACTTCAACCAGCGTACACGACTCCATCATCCAGCCAACGCCCAAGACATCACCTCCAACGACCACGGACTTCCAACCAATCAGCAACCTTGGGGAACCCCTTTCTGCAACGACGTCATCAAAGGAAACCCCTTAACACAAAGGCAACGCAAGTACAACCTCCAGATTCTAGCTGAACTGGTGCATTAATATAGCGTTTAATAACCTCACTAAGAAACTCAACGCGAGGGTTAATTAAATGATTGATGGTTGTTCAGGTCTAAGCAATTGCATATACGTATGCTATAAACTTGGGATTTCACATTTTCACTCTTCTAAACTCATTCTTTCCTCATCTCTCTCTCTTTCTGCAACCTGTATGAATGTGTGAATGCGCGTCTATGTGTTAGATTAGTTTATATGTCTTAGGTTTTTCCAATAAATTCCTATTCATATTGAAAAGAGAAGTATCTTGTGTTTTGTGCTTATAAATTAATGTCTTAAACTGCCGACCTTGTTACCGTGCTAAGAAATAGTGTTTTCACTATATTTTGGATATTAGTATCCAGTACAGTGTTGATGTTATACGGCTCGCTCAATGAATCACTGACCGATTCATTGATCCGCTGTATACGGAGATTCTGTTCAATCTTAAATGATTCCCTTTGAGCAAAATTGACTTCTGTAGATCCCCTACATTATATATGTTATATATGCTGTACAAATTATAACAGCAGAAATGTTTGATAAAAGGGTAAAACTAACACAGACCTACCACTGCAAATGTCTCCCTCCGCAGCTTTCTGTCTTCTCTGTTTCTAAATGAAGACTCTCCACAAACAAGACTGGACTGACGGCTTCCTTTAGGTCTTTTCATCTAAAGAAAATACAATTATATAGAGAATGTTAATAATGATCTGTGAGCAACATATTTAAGTTCTAAACTGATATGAATGAACTGCAGGAGGTTAAAAAAATAACTTTTAGTTATTACTTTTTTAATTTTTACTCTTTTTTTTGGTCTTTAAATTAAAAGGTATTACAAGCATGGAATACTAAGTGTAGTGATTAATGTGGTATCTGTCAAACCATAAAGTTTGGTGATCACTGTGCTATTACTATACATATATCACAGTCAAACTAAAGATACTGCAGTAAAAGCATAATAAGTGTTGTGGTTATTGTGCTTTTTTACTGCAACTGCCACAGCAAAACTACAGTTACTGTGGTAAAAACATGGTAATTGTCCTGTTTACTCTCTTTTAACTTCAAATATCACAGTACAACTACAGTTACTGTGGTAAAAACATGGTAATTGTCCTGTTTACATTTACATTTACATTTATTCATTTAGCAGACGCTTTTATCCAAAGCGACTTACAGGTGGGGAATACATCAAGCGATTTGTCCTAAAGAAGCAAAACGACCTACGAAGTGCTCAAAATACCATATAACAGGCATTGTTCAAATAAGTACAAGCTAGAAAGGGAAAAGAGTAGAAAAGGAATTTATTTTTTTTTTTTTTAAGTCAAGTAGTGTCGAAAGAGATGGGTTTTCAGCAGTTGCTTGAAAGTTGTTAGGGAGTTGGCATTCCAGATAGTGGTGGGAAGATCATTCCACCAGCCAGGAACGGTGTAAGAGAATGTTCTGGAAAGTGATTTTGTGCCTCTTTGTGATGGTACAATGAGGCGTCACTCACTGGCAGATCTCAGAGTTCTCAGAGTAACTTTGTCCTGTTTACTCTCTTTTAACTTCAAATATCACAGTACAACTACAGTTATTTTGGTAAAAACATGGTAAGTGTCACTGTTTTAACTTTAAATATCACAGTACAACTACAGTTAATGTAGTAAAAACATGGTAAGTGCCATGTTTACTGTGTTTTAACTTAAAATATGACAGTACACCTGCAGTTACTAGGGTAAAAACATGGTAAGTTATCCTGTTTACTGTGTTTAACTTCAAATATCACAGTAAAACTGCAGTTACTGAGGTAAAAACATGGTAAGTATGCTGTTTACTGTGTTTTAACTTAAAATATCACAGTACAACTTACAACAACTGTTGTAACTGTTGTAAGTGTTGTGGTTACCATGATTTTACTACAAATACAACTTCCATCTTTGAACCTGCTATAAATATAAAACTGATGAAGGTCTATGACATGTCACGTGACAGATAGAGTTTAATCGCTCCAGTTAGCAGGTGTGTTCGTTTAGTTAAACGCAATAAAACGCAAAGACGGATATAATTACGCGAATAAACATACGGCGCTAATCTGATTAACAAAGAAAACAGGATACATTTTAAAACAAACATTAAGACAGCGTATTTACGACTACTCACCCAACCTGCGGCACATGTAAACTGATGGCAAATATCGCGATGTGTGCTGAATGAGACTTCCTGAACGTGATTTCATAGCGATCATCTCATGTCCTTCGCGTCTGTGTTCTGACGCCAAAAGTTTCCCATTGAAATCAATGAAATCAACGCCGTTGACGTCTTCACAGTGACGCTAGAGGCGCTTGACCGTTCTGCAGTTTTTGACGCCGAGGGAGTGAGAATGGGTTGATTATTATTATTTTTAAACATGGTATCTATCTTCAAAGAAAATAAGTTTTCTAACATCTTTGCAGCAGTAGTTTTTATGGATCCAAAACCACCTTGGGTGTGCATGATTTTTTAATAATTCAATAACCCATCATCAATTAATCCTTATATAATGTAATTTATTGTAATTAATGTAACTATAAATGCATTCAGAATAAAACAGGAGTGAGTTGGCTGTGACTTATGGAAAGTGTATGTAGTGCTTTTATAGCCGACACAGTGTGTGCTGCTGTAAAGACTTGATTTATCCTTCACAACCTCACTTTCATCCAAGACTTTTGTTAATCGTTTACACGATTCAAATGCCCTCTCTCAGGTCTAACCATTTGTTATAGAAAACCCAAAACACACACAGCCACATTCAGAGATAAGAGGTGCATTTTCTGCTCTTAAGGTCCCATTCATCAAGATTCCTACTCCTTTACCCCCACCCTTGAGTTTATACATTTACTATATCAATGAATAAAGTCAAGTGCTGCCCTGTAGATTTTCACGTTCTAAAACCACTCTAAAATATGTCACAATAGTACAGTCATAACTTGTTATATGACTTTAAGTTTGCTAAGCAGAGCAGGACACTAATTATGAGATGGTGTGATAACAAAAATCAAAATGGCAAGATCTAATAGAGGTTTGCTTTTCTTACATTTCAATTGACATTTCGTTTTTCCAGTTGTAAAGGTTAAAAATAGGGATGCCCAAACTCTGATTAGCTGGTTAAGGATTGTCTAATCGGCCCTCCAGGACCAAGTCTGGGCACCCCTGGGTTAAAACAATGTTAAGATGCTGACAAACAGCAGTGTTTCCTTGGACTTGGACTCGGCCCTTTGGGACTCGGACTTGAGTCTGACTCGGCCCATTTTGTACTTGGACTCGATTGGTTAAAGACTCCGACTTGGGTGGACTCAAACCCAACACTAGAAAATGATGACAGTTTGGAAATGGGATAAGTTAAAATGAAATGTGGACAGTGTAAACATGCTCAAAATACCAGCTTTTCAAAATAATAAGAAAACTGTATACAAGTATAACAAATTTTGCATATATGTTGGCATATATAAATTACACATATTGTTCACATACATGGTCTTAACATACATCACCAAAAAAAAAAAAAGTAATTGTTTACATATTTTTTAAAATAAGCCTATAGACTAATTTTACTATGTGTATTTCATATACAGTATAAACCTATATAATATCTTATGTAAGTAAACTGAATGTTTGCATATATTATATTTAAATACACTTGCATATATAAATTACACATATATTGTTAACATATAGAGTGTCAACATATGGTGTCATGTAAATATTTTGTATGTATACTAATTTTACTGTGGGTGTTTCATAAATGTTATAAACCTGTTTAAAATGATATACAAGCATACCAGATGTTATTTAAATAAACTGGCATATCTTAAACATTTATTGTTCACATATATGGTCTTCACATATTAATCCATATGAATATTTGTATTATATGTGTTTAAACTAATGTTAATATGGGTATTTAATATATGGTATAAGTGTATAAATTCACATATCCTGAGGATGTATACATGTAATCATGTAATAATAATATATTGTCTCATAAGACAACAGCACTCATGATATAGGGACATATGTGTCATATATTACATGTCTGTATGGTGTAACGGTCTGGGTCCCTTTAAGACCCGCCTTTCCCTGCATCTGCACTCGTGGATATATGCTGGAAGAACACAGTGTGTTATCTGTCGTTGTTGCACCATTTCCTTAAGTAATAATACACAAGCTGATGGTGACCTGCCTTGTGTGGTTCTTTCCTGACGTCCCACAGGTTACAATGAGTCCATCATAACCTCCAGAGATAAACCACAGAGATCAATAGGCTTGAGACTGAACTGGCACTAAAGTCACTCCATCCTACAGCATTTTGCCTGCTCTCACATAAAATTAATGATCTGATTCACTATGTCTAATATGAGTCTATGTAATAATTTTGCCTAATAACTTTACATCTTCTACATGCAAAGTGGTAGCTATTGGCTATGTTTACGTCCAGAGATGCGAATTTAACTTAAAACTGAACAAAACTGTCACGTCCTGATAAACTTGCACTAAATATCACCAAAAAAAAGCCACTGAAAATAATACTTTTCATATAAATACATGAATTGCTTGCACCTCAGGGTGCGAGGAAATTTTCCCACCGGTTAATGGACATGTGACAACACTGGTAATACCGGTATCACTGGGGGGAGAGGTTGTGCCTCAGCATTAACTCTTCAAATGATGATTATCATTGTCGGTTGAATGAAAATCCAATGACGCCTACAGACTTCCTGACATTCCTGATCATTAAAGTGTGTTTCCAGATCAGAATCAACCATGTCTGATATTCCCCTTCTAGGAATGAAGTCTCAAACCAGTATTGAGCCATAAAGACAACAAAGCATTTGATAGTGAAATTTGCCAACTATATCCAAAACATCCTAATAACCCTTGCATTTCTTAAAGAGTTATTAAATAACAATCCTGTGAATATAACTGCATACTCATGGTTCATTCCGATCTTCCCATTCTTGGGTTAACATAGATGTCATATAACCAACGCAAAATATTTCCCCTGTAGCACAAGCGTTACCAGTGTCAGCCCTGAACCCAACAAACTGAAGAAAACTGATCAAATGACTCTTTCTCAGAGTCTGAGGCAAGATGATACACAGATAACCAGAGAGATAAAGTTCCAACAACATTTGTCAGTTGTGCGTGTGTGTGTGTGTGTGTGTGTGTGTGTACTTGTTTTTGCTACATTGTGTGTGTGTGTGTGTGTGTAAGCAAGAATATTATACTTTACACATTGCCCACGTATTGCATCTATACTCAGTGCTTGCAGAGCACCTTTCCTTTGGTAGGAGTGAAGGCAGACGAGTATGGATAATTAAAGAAATGAGAAGCATCTCCTGATAGTGATGACATTGATAATGCTTTGAGTTGTAGTCAACAGGATCATCACCTGACCTGGGACTTGGTGCTGTCCTGTGTCCTGTGCCCTGCTGCCTGATTACTGCTTCAGGAAATTGTTCTTATTCCTGAATCTGCATTAAATGTAAAAAAAAAAAAAAAAAGGGAAGAAAGAAAGAAAAGAGGAAGAAAAGGTAAAAAAAAAAAAAGAAAAAAAGAAAGGAGGCAGTAGATTAATGCTGAATAATTCTGAATACTTGCTGGACCACTTGTTAAAGGGGTCATCAGATGCTAAATTCACTTTTTCATGTTGTTTGAACATTAATGTGTGTTGGCAGTGTATGTACAAATCTACCCTATAATGATAAAAATCCATGCAGTGGTTTTTAATTAATCTGTAAAAATAATATCCCCTTTTTCAAATCGAGCCGTTCTCAGATGCCTGACATGACAGAGGCCACTCCCACAATAGTTGATTGACATGAGCATCTTACCTCAGACCAGCCGTCCTTGTTTTGATGCCGGAGCAGGGATGTGAGTTAGACAAGAATATCTCTAATTGAGTGATTGAGGTGTTGTGTTGCTGGATGTAATAATGAACATAGTGGTCGTCATTTACTCCCGACATCTGAGCCGCTGAAGATGCAGTGGATTACGTTTGTTTGTGAATGGAATGCACCTCCCGATCTACATATATCCGTCTATGTTCACGTGAATCATTCGTGATCCAGCTTCACCTACAGCAGAAGTGAGTATAAGTGTTATTTTTTTATGAATCTTTGCGATCGCCTTTCCTTATAACGTGCTAGTTAGCAAGTTTAACAGCTAAACGCGGCTAAATGCGGCTAAAGTAAACAAGACCGTCACTCCACAGAGAGAAGAGAGGGGCGGGGCGAGCAGAGCTCATTTGCATTTAAAGCAGCCTCGACCAGAATGAGATGATTTTTGCAGAGCTGATTTTGACAAGGTAAAACGGGTGTTGTTTTACACAACCATTGAGAATTTTTAACCGAAGTATTTTATAGACTTTTCATTAAGACCCTAAAGAATTATATCAACTTGTGAAAAATGGGCATCCAATGACCCCTTTAAACTGACATCAGACTTATGAAAGTAATGTTATTTTTAAAGGTAATACAGGTGATCTCAAAAAATTAGAAAATCATGAAAAGTTCATTTTTTGTTGGTAACTTATTTCAAAAACTGAAACATTCATATATTCTAGATTCATTACATGTAAAGTAAAACATTTCAATTTTTTTTTTTTTTTTTTTTTAATTTTGATGATTAGAGCTTACAGCTCATGAAAGTCAAAATCCAGTATCTCAACATATTAGAATATTTCATAAGATCAATCAAAAAATGGATTTGCAAAACAAAAAAAAAACTTCTTTAAAGTATGTTCATTTATGCACTCAGTACTTGATCGGCAGCACAAATGACAGCATCAGTAAGCAGTGGCGTGGAAGAGATCAGGCACTATTGAACCTTCAGCTCGTCTGTATATTGTTGGACTGACTGTTTCTCATCTTTCTCTTATCCCATAGATTCTCAATGGGGTTCAGATCAGGCATGTTGGCTGGCCAATAAAGCACAGTAATATCATGGTCAGCAAACCACTTGAAAGTGTTTTTTGCACTGTGGCCAGGTGCTAAATTCCTGCTGGAAAAGGAAATCAGCATCTCCATAAAGCTTGTCAGCAGATGGAAGCATAAAGTGCTCCAAAATCTCCTGGTAGATGGCTGCATTGACTTTGCACTTGATAAAACACAATGGACCAACACCAGCAGACGTCACGGCACCCCAAATCATCACTGACTTTAGAAACTTCACACTAGACTTTAAGCAGCTTGGATTCCGTGCCTCTCCAGTCTTCCTCCAGACTCTGGGACCATGATTTCAACATGAAGTGCAAAATTTACTTTTATCTGAAAAGAGGACTTTGGGCCATTGAGCAACAGTCAAGTTCATTTTCTTATCAGCCCAGGTGAGATGCTTCTGACGTTGTTTCTGTTTCAGAAGTGGCTTGGTAGCCCTTTTCCTGAAGACGTCTGAGCGTGGTGACTCTTGATGCACTGATTTCAGCTTCAGTCCACTCCTTGTGAAGCTCTCCCAAGTGTTTGAATCAGCTTTGCTTGACAGTTTTCTCAAGCTTGTGGTCATCCCTGTTGCATGTGCACCTTTTTCTACCCAATTTCTTCCTTCCAGTCAACTTTGCATTTAATATGCTTTGATACAGCACTCTGTAAACAGCCACCCCTTTCAGTAATGACCTTCTGTGACTTACTCTCTTTGTGGAGGTTGTCAGTGATTGTCTTCTGGACCACTGCCAAGTCAGCAGTCTTCCTCATTATTGCGGTTTCAAAGAATAAGAGATACCTGGAATTTATACTGTAGGGATGGACATTTAATGAAACTCAAATGTAAATATTCTAATATTTTGAGATACTGGATACTGGTCTTTTTGTCATTGATTGTGTTAAACTGTGAAATAAAAAAAACTTACTCAGCTGCTGAAAAGGCATCACTGATGTTTGAAAAGGTTTTCCCTAAACTTTGACATGGTCAGAAATATTAATGTTGTTTTAACATTACCTTGGAACATCAGATGGCAACATTATTTTTTGACACTGTTGACATTTTAGTTGTATTTTCAATGTTTCAAGAAAAGTGGTTTAGAACCAACATTATATTAACATTGATAGAAGAATATTACCAATATTCTTTTAGGAAATTTTCTTTTAGGAAATTTTCATATCAATTCAACAGCAGTGATGTAGAATCAACATCATAGTGTAACCAGTGTTACAGGTGAGTAACTAGTTACATGTAACGGAATTACGTAATTTAATTACAAAATAAATGTAACTGTAATTAGTTACAGTTACTGAGAAAAATATGTGTAATTAAATTACAGTTACTTTTGAAAATGTTAATGATTACAAAGAGGGTTACATCTGATTCTTTTTCACACACCCCCACATACAGATTTAACTGACTTTTCCAAAATTGCATTGACTGCTCTAGCTGTGCTTTAAATTAAGTTATTACACGGCTCTGTGGAATGCTTGATTCTGATTGGTCAGTCATGACATTCCAAGGTATGTTATTCCCCAATAACAACTAGTAAAATCTAATAACACAGACTCATCCGGGGCCACTTAAGTCAAAGCTATACGCTTGATAGTTTTTCTTGGTGGAAGCTTTGCATTTGGTTAGCTAATAAAATATTAATGCTCAATTCAATATTATGTGTACAATTTTTTAGTTCTGTCAACTTACCACTTGCTAGCAACTGATTTCTTCACGGAAGCTTTGCATTCAAATATTTCAGCTCAGATCAGTGTTTCGTGTCTAATTATTTACTTTTATGGCGAGCAGCTGTGTAATAAGTAGGATAATGTATATCTAGCCAGTTGTTATGGCAAAATAAAAATGTATACTTATTGTAATTTTAATTCAAGGGATAAAGTCTGACAGTCATCAGTGTTGAGTGCTGCTGTAAGTTTAACTCTGCCTAGTTTAAATGTTTTGAAATGATTAACAGTTGAAAATATTAGAAATTTAGTCAAAAAGTAATGTTACATTACTTTAATAAAGTAATTGAAAAAGTTACACTACGTGTTACATTGTAACGTGAGGACGCTGAGGCGGTGTAGAATCCAATTGCAGAAGTTTATTATAAACAACAGCAAACATACACGATGGAACAGGCAGAGGGTCAATAACCGGAAAGGCAGTCCAAAACGTACAACACATAAACGTAATCCAGGTAGCAGAGAGATAAAGCAGGCAGTGGGTCAAATACCGTAAAGACAGTCCAGAAACAGCAAACAATCCAATAAGGGTAATCCGTAAACTCAGTAGTCCATAAACAAAGCAAGATAGCAACAGGTAATCCAACAGAGAAATATAACAAACGCTCGGTAAGGCAGGTGAACTGGCAATACTTCGCAAAGAAGTGAGCACATGGTGAGTCCTTAAATAGTGACAAACAGGAAGTAACAATAGAAGCAGCAGAGGGAGCATGCAGGCGGTCCTAGGGTGAGGGCTCCCTCTGCTGGCTTGGCGTTACATACATTTTAAATAGAGTAACTTGTAATCTGTAACCTATTACATTTCCAAAGTAACCTTCACAACACTGAGTGTAAGGTTGATTCACTGACATTACCGTTGATTATTTTTGTTAGTTTCAATAGTGCATCAACAGCAGTGATGTAGAATCAGTAGTGTAATATTAATTCAGTGGGTTTTGTTTTCTCAATCTTGATTCAACATAAATTGCAGGTGCAAAAGTGATGGAACCAACTTCATTTACAACATTAATTCAGAGCAGTTAACATTAAATTTGAATTCTGTTGAATTTGATTCAACAGCAGTGATGTAGAATCAGTAGTGTAATATTAATTCAGTGGGTTTTGTTGTTGAAATCTCAATCATGATTCAACATAAATTGCGGGTGCAATTGTGATATGAAACTAACATCACTTTACAACATTAATTCAGAGCAGTTAGCATTGACACATCAACTTAACATTGTTTCAGTGGAACTGTATCTTGATATCTGGGTCATTTCCCACTCAGCTGTTGTTTCTTAAGCTGATAAATCAATGGGTGCAAGACTGAAATTCCCCAAATTTAATAACAGATATAAGTATAAATATAGCATATAAATATTTATACTATAAATATTTCATTAATTATTGATCTTAAAAAGCTCTTGCTAACTTTTTGTCAAAATAACTGTCATCTAGCTTAACTTCTGACCCCTCCATAATGGTCTCATCTGACCTGGTGTCATCTGCTCTTATGGGGAAAACTACAACAGCAAAATGTTAGATCACACCAGATCATTAAGATCCAGCGCCGGACGCCAGATCCTGACAGAAAATATCCATTTTGTCTGGTAGCAGAACTACTAGTAAGCAAAATTGTCTTGTCTTGCACACAAAATACCAAGAACTCGATTAACAGTCTTCTATCAGCCAAGAAGTTGACTGAGAAAAGAGAAGAAGCAGGAGACAAAGTGATGATAAAAGGAGCAGAGTTTATTGTATAATCTTAGATGCATAGGTTTCAGTGCTCAGACAAAAACTGCTTCACAACAACATCCCATAAACCTTGAATTTCCATAAACATTCCCTCTTATCTCCTCGAACGCAGACATCCCTTGAAACCACACAGCCATAAGGCTAAACAAGAATGGAAAAATAATAATGACTAATCAATTAATTAATCAATGAAATGAGGCAATAAATGATTTAAACAAGAACAAATAAAAACAAATGACTCAAAATTATTATAAATGAATTGATGATTAAACAGAAAAATAAAATGAACATTTGAGGACCCTCAGATCCTTTAACCTCAAAGATTTTTAAAGGGGTCATCGGATGCCCATTTTCCACAAGTTGATATGATTCTTTAGGGTCTTAATGAAAAGTCTATAATATATTTTGGTAAAAAATGCTCAATGGTTGTGTAAAACAACACCCTTTTTACCTTGTCAAAATCAGCTCTGCTAAAATCATCTCATTCTGGTCGAGGCTGCTTTAAATGCAAATGAGCTCTGCTCGCCCCGCCCCTCTCTTCTCTCTGTGGAGTGACGAGCCTGTTTACTTTAGCCGCGTTTAGCCACTAAACTCACTTCTGCTGTAAGTGAAGTTGGTTCATGAATGATTCACACGAACATAGACGGATATATGTAGATCAGGAGGCGCATTCCCTTCACAAATAAACATAATCCACTGCATCTTCAGCGGCTCAGATGTCGGGAGTAAATGACGACCACTATGTTCATTATTACATCCAGCAACACAACACCTCAATCACTCAATCAGAGATATTCTTGTCTAACTTACATCCCTGCTCCGACATTGAAACAAAGAGGATGGACTGTTACAGCTGATCTGAGGTAAAACACTCATGTCAATCAACTATTGTGGGAGTGGCCTCTGTCAGTGTGACGCCACAAGGACAGGCATCTGGGAATGACTCGATTTGAAAAAGGGGATATTATTTTTACAGATTAATTAAAAACCACTGCATGGATTTTTATCATTATAGGGTAAGTATAATGGTAATGTTTCCTTTGAAAACCACATCTCTAGTATTTGCAAAACTGCATTTTTCCATCTCAAAAATATATCTAAACTACGACCTATGCTCTCAATGTCAAATGCTGAAACATTAATTCATGCGTTTATGACCTCACGGTTAGATTATTGTAATGCTTTATTGGGTGGTTGTTCTGCTCGCTTAATAAACAAACTCCAGCTGGTCCAAAATGCAGCAGCTAGAGTTCTTACTAGAACCAAAAAGTATGATCATATTAGCCCGGTTCTGTCTACACTGCACTGGCTCCCTATTAAACATCGTATAGATTTTAAAATCTTGCTAATTACTTACAAAGCCCTGAATGGTTTAGCTCCTCAGTACCTGAGTGAGCTCTTATCGCATTATAGTCCCTCACGTCCGCTGCGTTCTCAAAACTCTGGCAATCTGATAATACCTAGAATATCAAAATCAACCGCGGGCGGCAGATCTTTTTCTTATTTAGCGCCCAAACTCTGGAACAATCTACCCTACAATGTTCGGGACGCAGACACACTCTGTCAGTTTAAATCTAGATTAAAGACCCATCTCTTTAACCTTGCTTACACATAACACATCAACATATTCTTATAATTCAAATCCGTTAAAGGATTGTTAGGCTGCACTAATTAGGTCAACCGGAAACCGGGAACACTTCCTATAACACCCGATGTACTCGGTGCATCGTCAGAAGAATGACATCTACACTAATATTAGTCTGTTTCTCTCTTATTCCGAGGTCACATTAACCACCAGATCCAGTCCGTATCCAGATCAGATGGTCACTGCAGTCCCCCGGATCCAGTCCGAACCCAGCCCAGACGGTGGATCAGCACCTAGAGACGACCTCTACAGCCCTGAATGCAGTGGCGGCTACTGGTCTGTCAAATAGGGGAAGCTCATGACATCAACATCATAAAATTGTCTATTTATTTATTCACAAGAATGTGCCTTATTGTCATAAGTAAGTCACAATGCAAACAATCGTAAAAAAAAAAAGCTTTAGTTTTATTATGCAAAATATGATGTATTTTTTCTTTTAGTCAGATGCTACTATATAGTATAAATATTTTGCACTTTAAATAAGGTTATTATGGAGATTTATTTATTTATTTATTTATAAAGTATTTTAATAGAAATATAAGGTTTCATTATGTTATGTTAAAATTTTTCAAGATTACTATATATATATATATTTATATTAATTTATAGTCATCCTCCATGTTAATATTTAATGTAGTAATCTATATATATATTGATTACTACATTAAATATTAACATGAATGAATGAATGAACGATCTAAAAAAAAATATTAAACTCTGTAAAAGTGAAACAAGGAATGTGGTGTATAATTGTGTGAAATGTATGATGAAAATCAAGCAATTTCGCCAAGCAAATATAAAGAAATAGGTTGCAGCAGTTTTTATTTCGACTGAACTTGAGAAATCCGCGATGGGACTGAGCGCGAATAGCTTCAGCGATTCCTTATAGTACAAAATCGCTGTCAGTCAAAAGGAGATGCAATCTTTCGACAGACCCTCCAATCATCACGCAGAAGCTCGGAGTCCAGGCCAGCCCACTCCTCATTTGCTCCTCATTCACCCCCAGAGACGCTGAGCGTCCGTGGGCGGGACATAATCGCAGCGTTTATCCAATGACCGTCTAGTTTCAAAGCACTGAAAAAAAACGTTCAAAGCAGCCGCATTGAAGTCAATGGACGCTGGGCTTCAACGGGGAAATGCACTGTGACGCTACGGGAATGTATGAGAAGAAAATCAAGTCAGCCGACCTGCTATATCTAACTGATTCTGAACGAACTCGTCTTTGAGATGAACGTTTTCTAACGCATTTTTAGTCAATAAAATGTTAATACAATAGTACATAATTTGACCATTAATTTTGTGACATTATAGGGGAAGCTGAGCTTCCCTTGCAGTCTTAAAGAAATCGCCACTGCCTGAATGTCAGCGGAGTCCACATCAACTAGATGAGCCCCAGAGACGGATCCACAGTGAAGACCTCGTCACCTAGACGGCTGTCGGCACAAGACCACGGGAACTTTGGCCAGAGGAGAACTGGCCCCCCCGACTGAGCCTGGTTTCTCCCAAGGTTTTTTTCTCCATTTGTCACAGATGGAGTTTTGGTTCCTTGCCGCTGTCGCCTCTGGCTTTCTTAGTTGGGGACACTTTCTCTTAACACAATATTGCATTTTATTTTATTGTTTTTGATTAACTACCTTTACCTGAAAAGTGAGTTGCCTTTGGCATTGTTGATGTACTGTTTCCTATTTAATACTGTACAGCCGCCTTGTCACAATTCTGTATTGTTAAAGGCGGTATATAAATAAAGGTGACTTGACTTGACTAGATTTGTACATACACTGACAACACACATTAATGTTCAAACAACATGAAAAAGTGAATCTTGTATCTGATGACCCCTTTAAAGCTTCTGATGAAATTGTTCATTTTTTGTATCATTTGCAAATCTAAAATATGAGCGATATGCATGCAATATACCTTTGCAACAGCTTCAACTTCTGCATTCAACTCCTGCTTCACATTCATTATTAACAAAAGTGTTAAAGAACAAAACAAAGATAACCAGTGTTGGGGAAAGTTACTTGTAAGTATAAAGTAAAGTAATGTTTTACAACATCTGTGTTACTGCCGAAAAAAAAAGAAAACAGAAAGAAACTAATTGTGTTACTTTTATGGAAAGTAATGCATTATATTACTTTTGTGTTACTTTTTCTCATCTGGTATTGGGTGCTTGTTTTTATAATTTTTATTTTTTTAAC
Organism: Labeo rohita; assembly: GCF_022985175.1. Lineage (NCBI taxonomy): Eukaryota > Metazoa > Chordata > Actinopteri > Cypriniformes > Cyprinidae > Labeo > Labeo rohita. The sequence goes on along the minus strand of NC_066870.1, from coordinate 1,085,165 downwards.
ATATGTAAAGAAAATAAAGACTTTACACAGACAGTGGTTCATAATTTGAGATTAAAACGCTTGTGTTTAACATTTAATTATTGTGGGGTTGTGTCATAATCTGAGTTTGTGGTCATTGTGAGGAATACTGAATCTGTGTTTGTGTGAGTGAAATGAGTAAATGCATGTTGACATTTACACCTACAACAACACCTCTGCACTTACTCCTGATTTCTCTCAACATTTCTCTCACGAGAGTTGTCAGTCAATACATGGGAAAACAGAAACTACCGTTACTTGAAAAAGTGAATCTTAATTTTTTTAATGTAAATTAAAGAGTAAAATATTACTTTAGAAGTTACTTTAAAAAAGTAATCAGATTATGTAACTCACATTGCTTGTGATGCTTTACCCCCAACACTGAAGACAATTGAAGTCAATGTATGTTTGTTTACAAAGGGAACATACTGACTGAAAAAATTGAAACCTCTTTCTGGAGGAATATGTTCTCTCTATGCGATCAGTGTGGAGGAATAATCAGGTGACTGTGGAGAGCAGGTTGATGGAAACTGCTCTTTTGGGCCTGTAAGGACTGCTCTTCTGAACTTCTGTCCGACACAGGTGTAGATGATGGGATTGAGGCAGCAGTGGCTTAATGCGATCGCTTCCACAAACGGCATGGCCAAACTCAGATCAACATGCCACTCACAGGTACCAAAAAAGCCCTTCGTCTGCAGGAACTTGAAGAACATGACGACGTTGTACGGAGTCCAGAAGAGGAAATAAACGCCCAGCACAGCCACGAGGAGTCTGATGACGCCGTGCTTTTCCTCTGATTTAATGCTGATGATCCGGCAAAAGCAAAAGCTCACAATAATCAGAGGGAGAATCAAGCTCAGGACGTTCAGGTACATAAATGTCCAACCTGAACTGTCAGGAAATTCAGATCCACAAGTTATGATGTTATTCTCATTTTTCACTTTAGCAAAAACAATATTAGGGAGGGACGCAAACAGGCTGAGCATCCACACAAATAAGGCCAGAGCTATTTTTGCACGGTGTCTGGAACAGATACTGCGTTTGTAGACCATGATGACGTAGCGATCCAGTGTCATGAGCACCATGAAGAAGACGCTGCCGTAGAGACCCATCATGACGAGACCGCTTACGGCGTGACACGCGAATGTGCCAAAAACCCACTCCTCCACAACACTGTGAGCCCAGAAAGGGAGCGACACCACAAAGAGCAGGTCACAAAGGGCGAGGTTGAGGAAACACACGTCTGTCAGACTGGATCTTTGATGGTTTCTGATCAGGACCCACAGGACCAGAGCGTTTCCGATCAAACCCACAATGAAAGCCGTGCTGTACAGGATGGGAAAGAAAACCCTAATGAAGGCCTCGGTGTTGCTATCATTGCATGGTGATTCATAATCATTACTGTTGTCATAGTATTCACTGTAGTCTGATGTTGTAGCTTAGAGAACACACAAACATCACAATGTTAGTTCATATAATATAATATAGGCCTATTTATCATATAATGTATTACAGTGTGGAAAAAATCCATGCGAGTGGAAACTATATACACAAATAATGAGAATTTGTCCTTCTCAAATGGATAAATGAGTGAGTGAGGAATTTGAAGGAGTTGCAAAAATGATTTTATTACAAGATTCAGTGACTCACTCATAAATACTGAACGTTTCATTACTGCATTAGCATTTTTGAACGAATCTCTTGGGTTGTAGGTACCATCAGGGGCGATTCTAGGAGTTTCATTTTAGGGGGCTCAGCCCCCAGTGAGGGTATAATAACAAAAAATATATTATATATATTTATTATATACATTATATATAATAAAAAATGTTTGACTAACAGGGGTGTTATTGCAATATTCCACTGTATTGTATAGATAGGTATAACATTTGATTACCGAATAAGTCAAATGCTGTCTTTCTGGTCTCTTTCCTTAGCTGAAGTATGCAAACCTCTTTGCCACGTGCACTAGAAACTATTGAAAGTTAAATTTTCAAATGAAAATGGCAACATGATCGTTTTATAAAGTATGTGTTTCTGTGCTTCATTTTCGCTGGAGGAAACAGCTGTGGTGTGATGAGGGGTGAACACAGCGAAAACGTAGGCTACAGTAAGGAGAGTGTCATGATCCTGGTCTTCGTTTTCTGTATCCGTGTTTAAGGACTTTTATTTTGTAGTTTTTGTGTCTTATTGTTCACTGTTTCCCTGCCTCTCTGTTCTCTTGTTTGTCGCCATGGATGTTCATTGAACCACACCCACTCCCTCATTAGTTACCCTGGTTACCAATTAGATCATTACCTCTGCCCTGTGTATAAATAGTCCTTGTCTTTCCCCTGTATTTTGTCAGTTGTTAATGTCTGTAATGGTTGCTTCCGGTTCTGGTCGGGTTTCTCAGTGTCACCCGTTTTGGATTACTTGTTGTTTTTTCCTTGGACTTTCAATAAACTCCTGCACTTAGATCCTCACCTCATCCTGCCTCAGCTCCGCTTCGTTACAGAACAACTGACCACCAAATGGATCTAGTAGGAGTTTTGTGTGACCCTCTGAGTACCCTTTGCTCAGTTTTTCAAAACGGCTGACCTATCGAATATTATGTGGAGGAGTTCCTTTTATATAGCCATCTTGTGCCTGGAGATGACACTAAAACAAAGGACTGTTTCTGGAGTGGACTCGATCCAGAAATTAGTTTAACCTTACCTGATGAGGACCCCAGCTGGACCTTGGCACAGTATATAGACTTTGTTTTGCTGTTTTGTGAGTCCCCTTTTACTGTGGAGGAGGTTGAGAGGGCAATTCACAACATGGTCGCCAGCCCAGACCCGCTGGACAAGATGGCCGCCACGCCAGAGCCTGCACACAGGATGGCCATGCCAGAACCAGCCTACCGTAAGTCTGCTGCTCAAGAACCAGCTTACACCACGTCAGCCAAGCCACAGCCTGTTAACTTCATGTCTGCTTCTCCTGAGCCTGCACCAGCTGCTGTTCCTGCAAATTCAAGTCACGTCACAACTGCTGTTCTGGTAAAGTCCAGTCAAGTTTCCGAGCCAAGTCAAGTTGCAGCTTGAGCGTCCAGTCAAGCCTCAGCTTCCAGTCAAGCTTCCGAGTCAAGTCAAGCCAAAGCTGTAGTTCCAGAGTCAAGCAAATATACAGTCGCTGTTCCAGTGTCAAATAAAGCCACAGCCGCTGCCTCAGAGTCGAGTCAAGCTACAGATGTTGCTTCCAAGTCCAGTCAAGCTTCCAAGTCCAGCAACGTCAAGGCGGTCCTGCGTCAAGCAAGGTCACAGCCGTTGTTCCTGAGGCAAGCAAAGTCACTGCTGGTCTTCACGAGTCAAGTCAGTTCACCGCTGATACCCACGAGCCAAGTCAAGTCACCACTTATCTTCATAAGTCAAGTCACTACTGAACTTCACAAACCTAGTCACGTCACGTCTGCCCGTCCAGAGTCAAGTCACATTTCATCTTTCTGTTCAGAGCCCCATCACATCTCTACTGTCTGTCCAGAGTTTTGTCGTTCCACGTCTGATCGTCAAGGGTCGAGTCAAGTCTCATCTGACCGCTCAGAGCCTCGCCATGCATCGTTCGACGATCCTGAGTTAAGTCACGCCCCGTTCGACATTCCAAGGTCACGGCCCATCATGATGGCCAGCGTACTGGATCCACCCCTAGTGTCAGTAAGGGCAGTTAACATCTCAGCTGCATCAGCGTCTCCAAGACCAACTATTAATGAGGTCCTGCCCCCAGCTGCTGCTCTTCCTGTCATGGCGGTTGCCATTTGGTGTGTGTGGGCTGCACACTGTACTCCTGAGCTCATGTCTGTTCACCAGTTAGCTCCTGAGGTTACGTCTGTTCTTAAGTCAGCTCCTGAGGCCACGCCTGTTCACAAGTCAACCCTTGAGGTCACATCTGTTCACCAGTTCGCTCCAGAGCCCCCGCCTGGTCACAAGCCTGCTCCAGAACTCCCGCCTGGTCACAAGCCTGCTCCAGAGTTCCCGCCTGGTCACAAACCTGCTCCCGAGCTCCCGCCAGTCGGAGAAGCCGCGCCAATGCCTCCTGAGGTGACCGCTGTGGCTGTAGAACCTCCCATGGAGGCGGCGTCCCCTTACAACGTCTCTGCTTCTCTCCGTACTCTGTGTGCCTCCTCTGTCCCTGCTTTCCCCAGGTCCCAGACCATGACGCAGGTTCCTGCTTCGCCCCGGAGGGCTGCTCCGCCTCCTGCTTCGCCCCGGGGGGCTGCTGCACCTCCTGTTCCGCCCTGGAGGGCTGCTGCGCCTTCTCCCCCTATTCTGTCTGCCTCCTCTGTCCCTGCTTTCCCCAGGTCCCAGACCGTGACGCGGATTCCTGTTCCGCCCCGGAGGGCTGCTGCGCCGCCTGCTCCGCCTCCTGCTCCGCCCCGGAGGGCTGCTGCGCCTCCTGTTTCGCCCCAGAGGGCTGCTCCGCCTCCTGTTCCGCATTGGAGGGCTGATGCGCCTCCTGCTCCGCCCTGGAGGGATACTGCTCCGCCTCCTGTTCCGCCCTGGAGGGCTGCTACGCGCTGGAGGGCTCCTGCGCCTCCGGCTCCGCCCTGGAGGGTTCCGGCGCTTCATGCTCCGTCCGTTCCGCCCTGGTGGGCTCCTGCTCCGCCCTGCTGGGTTCCGCCTGCTCCGCCGTGGAGGTCTTCTCTCATGATCTGGTGGTCCTCAGCTCCCCCCATCTGGCTGACTCCACCCTGGCCTCTTGTTCTGCTTCAGTCCCCTGTTTATCTCCCCTCACATAGACCTGGCCCTCCATCCCTTCCCCAGTTCTGCCTGAGCTCCTCCCCCCTCCTGGACTTGAATTCCTGTTTGGAGCGTCTGGAAGCCGCTCCTTGGAGGGGGGCTTATGTCATGATCCTGGTCTTCGTTTTCTGTATCCGTGTTTAAGGACACTTATTTTGTAGTTTTTGTGTCTTATTGTTCACTGTTTCCCTGCCTCTCTGTTCTCTTGTTTGTCGCCATGGATGTTCATTGAACCACACCCACTCCCTCATTAGTTACCCTGGTTACCAATTAGATCATTACCTCTGCCCTGTGTATAAATAGTCCTTGTCTTTCCCCTGTATTTTGTCAGTTGTTAATGTCTGTAATGGTTGCTTCCGGTTCTGGTCGGGTTTCTCAGTGTCACCCGTTTTGGATTACTTGGTGGTTTTTTTTTTTTTTTTTTTTTTTTTTTCCTTGGACTTTCCATAAACTCCTGCACTTAGATCCTCACCTCATCCTGCCTCAGCTCCGCTTCGTTACAGAGAGACGCGTTTTGAGTACAATAATGCGCTCTCGACATCTGTCATTAAAATAACGCCATAATCACGAATTCGTGTACAGTTTATGGAGCTAATCGCAAAATGTTAGAGGGGCTGAGTAGTCAGTTTAGAAATAATGGCCAATAGCGATGCTCATGGGTACCATAAAAGTGAAAATGAAAGTAAAACTGTACTAGGCCTGAATATATTTTCTTTATTTTTTTTTTTCAACTCAAAAGCAAATACACATATAATGTTATTTTGTAAATAAACGGTTAACCCTTTAACTTTCAGTAATGAAAAAGGAGCTAATGAAAAAAAAAAAACCCATGAAATTCTTATTAGTAAACATCTGAACAATAGCCTCATACACTTTTTTTTTTTTTTTTTTTTTTTTGGTTTGGTTTTTTTTTTTTTTTTTTTTTTTTTTAATAAAACTCTACCGTACGGTTCAGATGTCATTCCATGGTAAATCTCGATTTAACTTCGAAGAAATATTTCATGAGTTATTTTGCAATAATAAACATTCCTTTAACTTTATTAGTATCTTGGATACATCTCATAACCTTCAGGGTCCACAAAGTAAAAAAAAATATATATTTTTTTTAAGTGTCTGTAAAATATATATATAATATATAATTTTTAAGAAATAATTAATTCCTTGATTTGCTTAATAAAAACCAAATTCTTAATAAAACCATCGTGTTTATTGCAAAATTTAGCGTGATAAAAACAGCTTAAAAATATATATACAAATCGACTGGCTCGGTTTGGCCTCCAAATGTCAAACTAAAAATAACTTTTTAATGTAGCATTATTACACTAAATAGACAGTTGTGACCTACCAGCCACAGAACCCAGGTCCTCTGTCATGTTTCTTGCTGAAATGTGTGTGATCCTGTCTGTGAAATAGATTGAGAAAACACAGACAAGATGGGGTCGACGATTCCCAGCTCAAAAACTCTTCAAAACACACCACCCCCAGAAAAACCCGCCCAAAACTTTCAATGTCAAAACAAAAAGTGTGACAGAATTACAATGCGTGTCATCCAAAGTTGATACTGTTGTCGCCTACTTAAAAGTACAATGACAATAAAAAAAAAAATATATATATATATATATATATATTTTTTTTTAGTCTGAATCTATATATATATTGTTTTATTATATATAATAAAAACAAATCAGTTTCCCGACAGAAAAACAGCACAGCAGACAAACACAGAAAAAGAAAATGAGGAACTACCACAAGAAAACATTTCCACAAAAGAAGAGGAATAAACTTAAAAGTTTGACTACAGGATCATTCCGTCTGCAGCTGTGATTCTCAACTGAAAGTGCTGAGAGTATCTGAAAGCACAGAGAGATACAGGCAATAATCTAAGCAGACTATGTCAAATATTTTTACAACCAGTCAGAATAAACACACCTGAACCCTGTGAGACAAACACATGAATCGTTTTCAGTATCAACAGCAGAAACAAACTCATTCAAGCGATCACTTCATATACAGCTACTAGTTCAAACGATTTCAACAGATGTTGTTTAGCTCTAAATTAACTAAACTCAAAGTCATTCTCTCTAACTAATGGATCAATAATGAAAAAAGACATCCGAATTTTCCAGAATATCTAAATAAGAAACATCAGAAGTAAGCTGAAAAATAGTTTAATAATTATAATATGACCGCGTGGATATTTAATAATATATTTAGATATAAATCACATTCAGCTTCACATTGTTCTCCGTTTTAGACACTTTAAATACAATTAAATATTCCTTCATTTTTCAGCTTTCAGTAGATTTCATTTGAAGATTCAGTGCTGGACGGCAGATCCTGTCAGAAAATATCCATTTTGTGTGGTAACAGAACAACTAGTAAGCAAAATTGCCTAATACCCAAAACCTTTGTGTCTTGTCTGGCACACAAAATACCAAGAACTCGATTAACAGTCTTCTATCAGCCAAGAAGTTGACTGAGAAAAGAGAAGAAGCAGGAGACAAAGTGATGATAAAAGGAGCAGAGTTTATTGTATAATCTTAGATGCATAGGTTTCAGTGCTCAGACAAAAACTGCTTCACAACAACATCCCATAAACCTTGAATTTCCATAAACATTCCCTCTTATCTCCTCATGAACACAAATATCCCTTGAAACCACACAGCCATAAGGCTAAACAAGAATGGAAAAATAATAATAATAAAACACAAATGACTAATCAATTAATTAATCAATGAAATGAGGCAATACATGATTTAAACAAGAACAAACAAATAAAAACAAATGACTCAAAATTATTATAAATGAATTGATGATTAAACAGAAAAATAAAATGAACATTTGAGGATTCCTCAGATTTTTAAAGGGGTCATTGGATGCCCATTTTCCACAAGTTGATATGATTCTTTAGGGTCTTAATGAAAAGTCTGTAATATACTTTGGTTAAAAATTCTCAATGGTTGTGTAAAACAACACCCTTTTACCTTGACAAAATCAGCTCTGCAAAAATCATCTCATTCTGGTCGAGGCTGCTTTAAATGCAAATGAGCTCTGCTCGCCCCGCCCCTCTCTTCTCTCTGTGGAGTGACGAGCATGTTTACTTTAGCTGCATTTAGCCGCTAAACTTGCTAACTAGCACTTTATTAGGAAAGGCGATGGCAAAGATTTATAAAAAAAACCCTCATACTCACTTCTGCTGTAAGTGAAGCTGGATCACGAATGATTCGCGTGAACATAGACAGATATATGTAGATCGGGAGGTGCATTCCCTTCACAAACAAACGTAATCTACTGCATCTTCAGCAGCTCAGATGTCGGGAGTAAATGGCGACCACTATGTTCATTATTACATCCAGCAACACAACACCTCAATCACTCAATCAGAGATATTCTTGTCTAACTTACATCCCTGCTCCGGCATCAAAACAAAGAGGTCGTACTGTTACAGCTGATCTGAGGTAAGACGCTCATGTCAATCAACTATGGTGGGAGTGGCCTCTGTCATGTGACGCCACAACGACAGACATCTGAGAACGGCTCGATTTGAAAAAGGGGATATTATTTTTACAGATTAATTAAAAACCACTGCATGGATTTTTATCATTATAGGGTAGATTTGTACATACACTGACAACACACATTAATGTTCAAACAACATGAAAAAGTGAATCTTGTATCTAATGACCCCTTTAAAGCTTCTGATGAAATTGTTCATTTTTTGTATCATTTGCAAATCTAAAATATGAGCGATATGCATGCAATATACCTTTGCAACAGCTTCAACTTCTGCATTCAACTCCTGCTTCACATTCATTATTAACACAATTGTTAAAGAACAAAACAAAGATAACCAGTGTTTGGGAAAGTTACTTGTAAGTATAAAGTAAAGTAATGTTTTACAACATTTGTGTTACTGCTGAAAAAAAAGAAAAAGAAAAAGAAACTAATTGTGTTACTTTTATGGAAAGTAATGCATTATGTTACTATTGTGTTACTTTTTCTCATCTGGTATTGGGTGCTTGTTTATATATATACACAGTGGCTACGGAAAGTATTCAGACCCCCTTAAATTTTTTACTCTTTGTTATATTGCAGCCATTTGCTAAAATCATTTAAGTTCATTTTTTTTTCCTCATTAATGTACACAGCACCCCATATTGACAGAAAAACACAGAATTGTTGACATTTTTGCAGATTTATTAAAAAAGAAAAACTGAAATATCACATGGTCCTAAGTATTCAGACCCTTTGCTGTGACACTCATATATTTAACTCAGGTGCTGTCCATTTCTTCTGATCATCCTTGAGATGGTTCTACACCTTCATTTGAGTCCAGCTGTGTTTGATTATACTGATTGGACGTGATTAGGAAAGCCACACACCTGTCTATATAAGACCTTACAGCTCACAGTGCATGTCAGAGCAAATGAGAATCATGAGGTCAAAGGAACTGCCTGAAGAGCTCAGAGACAGAATTGTGGCAAGGCACAGATCTGACTAAGGTTACAAAAAAATTTCTGCTGCACTTAAGGTTCCTAAGAGCACAGTGGCCTCCATAATCCTTAAATGGAAGACGTTTGGGACGACCAGAACCCTTCCTAGAGCTGAGCTATCGGCCAAAGGGGAGAAGAGCCTTGGTGAGAGAGGTAAAGAAGAACCCAAAGATCACTGTGGCTGAGCTCCAGAGATGCAGTCGGGAGATGGGAGAAAGTTGTAGAAATTCAACCATCACTGCAGCCCTCCACCAGTCGGGGCTTTATGGCAGAGTGGCCCGACGGAAGCCTCTCCTCAGTGCAAGACACATGAAAGCCCACCTGAAGGACTCCAAGATGGTGAGAAATAAGATTCTCTGGTCTGATGAGACCAAGATAGAACTTTTTGGCCTTAATTCTAAGCGGTATGTGTGGAGAAAACCAGGCACTGCTCATCACCTGTCCAATACAGTCCCAACAGTGAAGCATGGTGGTGGCAGCATCATGCTGTGGGGGTGTTTTTCAGCTGCAGGGACAGGACGACTGGTTGCAATCGAGGGAAAGATGAATGCGGCCAAGTACAGGGATATCCTGGACGAAAACCTTCTCCAGAGCGCTCAGGACCTCAGACTGGGCCGAAGGTTTACCTTCCAACAAGACAATGACCCTAAGCACACAGCTAAAATAATGAAGGAGTGGCTTCACAACAACTCCGTGACTGTTCTTGAATGGCCCAGCCAGAGCCCTGACTTAAACCCAATTGAGCATCTCTGGAGAGACCTAAAAATGGCTGTCCACCAACGTTTACCATCCAACCTGACAGAACTGGAAAGGATCTGCAAGGAGGAATGGCAGAGGATCCCCAAATCCAGGTGTGAAAAACTTGTTGCATCTTTCCCAAAAAGACTCATGGCTGTATTAGATCAAAAGGTGCTTCTACTACATACTGAACAAAGGGTCTGAATACTTAGGACCATGTGATATTTCAGTTTTTCTTTTTTAATAAATCTAAAAAAATGTCAACAATTCTGTGTTTTTCTGTCAATATGGGGTGCTGTGTGTACATTAATGAGGAAAAAAATGAACTTAAATGATTTTAGCAAATGGCTGCAATATAACAAAGAGTGAAAAATTTAAGGGGGTCTGAATACTTTCCGTACCCACTGTATATATATATATGTACACACATTTGTTTTACAAATGTAAAGAAAATAAAGACTTTGCACAGACAGTGGTTCATAATTTGAGATTAAAACGTTTGTGTTTTTAACATTTAATTATTGTGGGGTTGTGTCATAATTGTTACTTACTTTAAAAAGTAAATCCAATTTTTTAATGTAAATTAAAGAGTAACATATTACTTTAGACGTTACTTTAAAAAAGTAATCAGATTACGTAACTCACATTGCTTGTGATGCTTTACCCCCAACACTGAAGACAATTGAAGTCAATGTATGTTTGTTTACAAAGGGAACATACTGACTGAAAAAATTGAAACCTCTTTCTGGAGGAATATGTTCTCTCTATGCGATCAGTGTGGAGGAATAATCAGGTGACTGTGGAGAGCAGGTTGATGGAAACTGCTCTTTTAGGCCTGTAAGGACTGCTCTTCTGAACTTCTGTCCGACACAGGTGTAGATGATGGGATTGAGGCAGCAGTGGCTTAATGCGATCGCTTCCACAAACGGCATGGCCAAACTCAGATCAACATGCCACTCGCAGGTACCAAAAAAGCCCTTCATCTGCAGGAACTTGAAGAACATGACGACGTTGTACGGAGTCCAGAAGAGGAAATAAACGCCCAGCACAGCCACGAGGAGTCTGATGACGCCGTGCTTTTCCTCTGATTTAATGCTGATGATCCGGCAAAAGCAAAAGCTCACAATAATCAGAGGGAGAATCAAGCTCAGGACGTTCAGGTACATAAATGTCCAACCTGAACTGTCAGGAAATTCAGATCCACAAGTTATGATGTTAGTCTCATTTTTCACGTTGGCAAAAACAATATTAGGGAGGGACGCAAACAGGCTGAGCATCCACACAAATAAGGCCAGAGCTATTTTTGCACGGCGTCTGGAACAGATACTGCATTTGTAGACGACGATGACGTAGCGATCCAGTGTCATGAGCACCATGAAGAAGACGCTGCCGTAGAGACCCATCATGACGAGACCGCTTACGGCGTGACACGCGAATGTGCCAAAAACCCACTCCTGCGCAGCACTGTGAGCCCAGAAAGGGAGCGACACCACAAAGAGCAGGTCACAAAGGGCGAGGTTGAGGAAACACACGTCTGTCAGACTGGATCTTTGACGGTTTCTGATCAGGACCCACAGGACCAGAGCGTTTCCGATCAAACCCACAATGAAAGCCGTGCTGTACAGGATGGGAAAGAAAACCCCAGTGAAGGCCTCGGTGTTGCTACCATTGCATGGTGATTCATAATCATTACTGTTGTCATAGTATTCACTGTAGTCTGATGTTGTAGCTTAGAGAACACACAAACATCACAATGTTAGGAAACTATAACCACAAATAATATAATATATATAATGAGAATTTGTCTTTCTCAAATGGATAAATGAGTGAGTGAGGAATTTGAAGGAGTTGCAAAAATGATTTTATTACAAGATTCAGTGACTCACTCATAAATACTGAACGTTTCATTACTGCATTAGCATTTTTGAACGAATCTCTTGGGTTGTAGGTTCCATCAGGGGCGATTCTAGGAGTTTCATTTTAGGGGGCTCAGCCCCCAGTGAGGGTATAATAACAAAAAAAAATTATAATATATATTATTATATACATTATATATAACAAAAAATGTTTGACTAACAGGGGTGTTATTGCAATATTCCACTGTATTGTATAGATAGGTATAACATTTGATTACTGAATAAGTCAAATGCTGTCTTTCTGGTCTCTTTTCTTAGCTGAAGTATGCAAACCTCTAATGAAAATGGCAGCATGATCGTTTTATAAAGTATGTGTTTCTGTGCTTCATTTTCGCTGGAGGAAACAGCTGTGGTGTGATGAGGAGTGAACACAGCGAAAACGTAGGCTACAGTAAGGAGACGCGTTTGAGTGCGCGCAATCTCTCTGGGCGAGAGCAGCGTGAATCTGAGCGCGCGCGTCCGGGTTTGTGCGAGAGCAAAGGAAATCCGTGTGCGAGCGGAGAGATTCGCGCTCGCGCATTGTATTAATCTACTTTCGCGCTACAATAATGACATTTGTCATTAAAATAACGCCATAATCACGAATTCTTGTACAGTTTATGGAGCTAATTGCAAAATGTTAGTTTAGAAATAATGGCCAATAGCGACGCTCATGGGTACCGTAAAAGTGAAACTGAAAGTAAAACTGTACTAGGCCTAAATATATTTTCTTAATATTTTTTTTTTCAACTCAAAAGCAAATACACATATAATGTTATTTTGTAAATGAACGGTTAACCCTTTAACTTTCACTCCTAAAAGGAGCTAATGAAAAAAAAAAAAACCATTAAATTCTTATTAGTAAACGTCTAAATAATAGCCTCATGCACTTTTTTTCTGTTTTTTTTTTATTTTATTTTATTTTTTTATTTATAAAACTCTACCGTACGGTTCAGATGTCATTCCATGGTAAATCTCGATTAAACTTCAAAGAAATATTTCATGAGTTATTTTGCAATAATAAACATTCCGTTAACTTTATTAGTATCTTGGATACATCTCATAACTTTCAGGGTCCACAAAGTTAAAAAATATATATATTTTTTAAGTGTCTGTAAAGTATGTATAATATATAATATAACTTGAGTAATGCCCATTTTTAAGAAATAATTAATTCCTTGATTTGCTTAATAAAAACCAAATTCTTAATAAAACCATCGTGTTTATTGCAAAATTTAGCGAGATAAAAACAGCTTATATATATATATATATATACAAATCGACTGGCTCGGTTTAGCCTCCAAATCTCAAATGTCAAACTAAAAATAACTTTTTAATGTAGCATAATTACACTAAATAGACAGTTGTGACCTACCAGCCACAGAACCTGGGTCCTCTGTCATGTTTCTTGCTGAAATGTGTGTGATCCTGTTTGTGAAATAGATTGAGAAAACACAGACAAGATGGGGTCGACGATTCCCAGCTCAAGAACTCTTCAAAACACACCACCCCCAGAAAAACCCGCCCAAAACTTTCAATGCCAAAAAAAAAAAAAAAAAAAAAAAAAAAAAAAAAAAAAAAGTGTGATAGAACAATGTGTGTCATCCAAAGCTGATACTGTTGCTGCCTACTTAAAACTACAATGACAATAAAAAAACTTATACATATATGTATATATATATATATATATATATATATACAGTGGGTACGGAAAGTATTCAGACCCCCTTAAATTTTTCACTCTTTGTTATATTGCAGCCATTTGCTAAAATCATTTAAGTTCATTTTTTCCTCATTAATGTACACACAGCACCCCATATTGACAGAAAAACACAGAATTTTTTTAGATTTATTAAAAAACAAAAACTGAAATATCACATGGTCCTAAGTATTCAGACCCTTTGTTCAGTATGTAGTAGAAGCACCTTTTGATCTAATACAGCCATGAGTCTTTTTGGGAAAGATGCAACAAGTTTTTCACACCTGGATTTGGGGATCCTCTGCCATTCCTCCTTGCAGATCCTCTCCAGTTCTGTCAGGTTGGATGGTAAACGTTGGTGGACAGCCATTTTTAGGTCTCTCCAGAGATGCTCAATTGGGTTTAAGTCAGGGCTCTGGCTGGGCCATTCAAGAACAGTCACAGAGTTGTTGTGAAGCCACTCCTTCATTATTTTAGCTGTGTGCTTAGGGTCATTGTCTTGTTGGAAGGTAAACCTTCGGCCCAGTCTGAGGTCCTGAGCGCTCTGGAGAAGGTTTTCGTCCAGGATATCCCTGTACTTGGCCGCATTCATCTTTCCCTCGATTGCAACCAGTCGTCCTGTCCCTGCAGCTGAAAAACACCCCCACAGCATGATGCTGCCACCACCATGCTTCACTGTTGGGACTGTATTGGACAGGTGATGAGCAGTGCCTGGTTTTCTCCACACATACCGCTTAGAATTAAGGCCAAAAAGTTCTATCTTGGTCTCATCAGACCAGAGAATCTTATTTCTCACCATCTTGGAGTCCTTCAGGTGGGCTTTCATGTGTCTTGCACTGAGGAGATGCTTCCGTCGGGCCACTCTGCCATAAAGCCCCGACTGGTGGAGGGCTGCAGTGATGGTTGAATTTCTACAACTTTCTCCCATCTCCCGACTGCATCTCTGGAGCTCAGCCACAGTGATCTTTGGGTTCTTCTTTACCTCTCTCACCAAGGCTCTTCTCCCCCGATAGCTCAGCTCTAGGAAGGGTTCTGGTCGACCCAAACGTCTTCCATTTAAGGATTATGGAGGCCACTGTGCTCTTAGGAACCTTAAGTGCAGCAGAAATTTTTTTGTAACCTTAGTCAGATCTGTGCCTTGCCACAATTCTGTCTCTGAGCTCTTCAGGCAGTTCCTTTGACCTCATGATTCTCATTTGCTCTGACATGCACTGTGAGCTGTAAGGTCTTATATAGACAGGTGTGTGGCTTTCCTAATCAAGTCCAATCAGTATAATCAAACACAGCTGGACTCAAATGAAGGTGTAGAACCATCTCAAGGATGATCAGAAGAAATGGACAGCACCTGAGTTAAATATATGAGTGTCACAGCAAAGGGTCTGAATACTTAGGACCATGTGATATTTCAGTTTTTCTTTTTTAATAAATCTGCAAAAATGTCAACAATTCTGTGTTTTTCTGTCAATATGGGGTGCTGTGTACATTAATGAGGGAAAAAAATGAACTTAAATGATTTTAGCAAATGGCTGCAATATAACAAAGAGTAAAAAATTTAAGGGGGTCTGAATACTTTCCGTACCCACTGTGTATATATATATATATATATAAAATAAAACAAATCAGTTTCCCGACAGAAAAACAGCACAGCATTCAACATGGCAAATACAGAACAAGAAAATGAGCAAATACGAAAAGAAAACATTTCTAGCCAAACTGACTCATCAGTCTGAAACAAGACGAGATGCGGAGCCTGAAAAATATGATCGTCCCATGTAGGAAACATCTGGTGCTGTTTTTAGTTGTTATTCACTTTGCCTTATACATTTATACGCCATGACCTTGAAAAAGTTGAAAGGTAAAAACATTAAACGGAAGATCTGATGAAAATCAATGAAAGACAATGTAGTAGAAACTCCTGTTCGCACCTGCAGCGGCTCTTAATGCAGCTCATCGACTCCTCGTTCTGCAGACACGATTATCAAAGTTTTCACAAACCAATGATTTTATATTCCAGCAGTGTTTATTGATGATAGGCATTAAACATGAAGAATGCCTACCTTTCACAAAAACACTGCAACAGTTTATATAGCATATGTGCATGGCGAAGGTGACATGATCGGTTCTTCATATTCATCTCTGGTTTTGATCACTTCAGCTTGTTGTTATGGTTATTTTTATGTTCAGACAGGTGTCTAGGCATCTTGTCCATATGCATTTGTTAGTGTTTGCACATGTTTGTTCTCAGAAGCATACACATATTAAACATTCAAATGTGAAGTCTGCAAAGAAGAGGAATAAACTTAAAAGTTTGACTACAGGATCATTCCGTCTGCAGCTGTGATTCTCAACTGAAAGTGCTGAGAGTATCTGAAAGCACAGAGAGATACAGGCAATAATCTAAGCAGACTATGTCAAATATTTTTACAACCAGTCAGAATAAACAGACCTGAACCCTGTGAGACAAACACATGAATCGTTTTCAGTATCAACAGCAGAAACAAACTCATTCAAGCGATCACTTCATATACAGCTACTAGTTCAAACGATTTCAACAGATGTTGTTTAGCTCTAAATTAACTAATGACTCAAAGTCATTCTCTCTAATACAGATGTCGGATCAATAATGAAAAAAAGACATCCGATGTATTTTCCATGAATATCTAAATAAGAAACATCAGAAGTAAGCTGAAAAATAGTTTAATAATTATAATATGACCGCGTGGATATTTAATAATATATTTAGATATAAATCACATTCAGCTTCACATTGTTCTCCGTTTTAGACACTTTAAATACAATTAAATATTCCTTCATTTTTCAGCTTTCAGTAGATTTCATTTGAAGATTCAGTGCTGGACGCCAGATCCTGTCAGAAAATATCCATTTTGTGTGGTAACAGAACAACTAGTAAGCAAAATTGCCTAATACCCAAAACCTTTGTGTCTTGTCTGGCACACAAAATACCAAGAACTCGATTAACAGTCTTCTATCAGCCAAGAAGTTGACTGAGAAAAGAGAAGAAGCAGGAGACAAAGTGATGATAAAAGGAGCAGAGTTTATTGTATAATCTTATTTGCATAGGTTTCAGTGCTCAGACAAAAACTGCTTCACAACAACATCCCATAAACCTTGAATTTCCATAAACATTCTTTGAACATCTCCTCATGAACACAAATATCCCTTGAAACCACACAGCCATAAGGCTAAACAAGAATGGAAAAATAATAATAATAAAACACAAATGACTAATCAATTAATTAATCTATGAAATGAGGCAATACATGATTTAAACAAGAACAAACAAATAAAAACAAATGACTTAAAATTATTATAAATGAATTGATGATTAAACAGAAAAATAAAATGAACATTTGAGGATTCCTCAGATCCTTTAACCTCAAAGATTTTTGAACATGCCAATCATTTTGAGGTAATGTGAAAGTGTGAGTGTTTTTCCTGTAGCTATATTAATTTGCAGATCTAAATCAGTTTCCTGTAGCTTTATCAAACACACTCAAAAAAAGGTAAAAGCTGTTACTGGGGTGGTGCCCTTTCAGAAGATACTAATATGTACACTTTAAGTATGTAAGTTAACAGGTAAGAACAGGTAACAACCGATTGCCTAATTTTTTTTTGAGTAAATTAACTTAAAAATAATATGTTTTCAGGAGTTAAATATTTCTATTACATACTACTGATTATAGTTTAGTTAAAAGTTTTCATTAAGTCTGCTCAAATATTTTAAGTTATTATGATTTATTATTATGAGTTTTTAACCATTTGTGCCATTGTATTAAGTTAACAATACTTACAAAAATTAAGTTATATAAACTCAAAAAGTATTAATATTACTTAACTCAAAATTACTTAACATTTAATTCAAACACTTTAATTATACAATACTTAAAATCATCTGGCTCAAAACTTAATTTTGTGGCAAAAAAAGGCAACAAACTCAAATAACTTGAGTAATGACTTTTATTGACTCTTCCATTTAACACAGCGAAAATTAATATTTAAAATACAACAATATATTGTTTATTGTGGAAAATGTATTTCTACAACACCGTTGAGTTAAAAAATCATCCACAATACCACAAAACTTTTACAACCTCAAAATGTAAATGCATTTCATTAACAAGTATGAAATGCGTGTGTACTTTGGTACATCTGGATAAATTAGTCTTTTTAACCTTTTAAACAAAGCTTTTTTTATTGTTTGCCCTACTTTGCCCAGCCTCATCACTAACAACCAGGGGTGTGACGAGACACTGACCCCATGAGACGAGATGAGACACGAGACACGAGACTGGGTTCACAAGAACGAGACAAGATCTTTAAACTTTTAATCTTTTCATGCAGTAATGAATAACATTTAAACAAGAGCTTCATGATTCAGGATAAATTGAGAATCCTAGTTGTTTTTAATAAATTGGAGACCATGATTCTCATGATTCTGGAGAAAAAAAGAAGAAAACTAAACAAAGTAACGTAATTTACTAGTGGTTCTGACAAAATGTTCATTGGTTAAGTCTTTTAAAAACATATATTCATTTAAACAAAAAACAAAAACAAAACAAAACAAAAAAAAAAACATTAAATGAAGGAGTCAGTGTCTCATTTCATTAAGACTTGTTTGACTATTGGAATCTCCTGAATGATTTAATGACATGTTAATTACTGTTTTTAAACGGGCAGTTGTCGCCACCTCCTGGTGGAAGAGGATCAGCGTCACTGTACATACAACCCAGCCAGCAATAGCCGTCATTTCACCGTCTCCGTTCACTATAGACCCGATATAGTCCGGCTATGTGTGACCCCCTTCTAGCCCAAAAACCTTGAAGTTGGATACAAGTCATTGTTTTGGCAAAATAACTAGAGAGATGTATGATATTCCATCACGTAAGCAAAGTGAACAGCGTTTACAATCTGTTTGATTTCATTTGTTTTATGTGTAGCCTGTTTGTAGACAAGATTGAGCTCGTAGTCAGACCGGATATTTGTAGCCGACTCATAGTCAGATCTGATTGATTGTAGTGTTTGGCAGTGCATGAGATGGTTGATATACCATCATGTTTGCAGTGTCAGTAATATCTACTAAGATGTCAGTGTCATTTCATGATATGATATACACTACCGTTCAAAAGTTTGGGGTCAGTACATTTTTATTGTTTCTTTTCTTTTTTCTTTTTTCTTTTTTTTTTTTTTTTAGAAATGAATACTTTTATTCACCAAGGATGTATTAAGTTAATAATTAAAAGTTTATTAAAAGTTAATAATAAATAATTTACATTATAACATATTACGTTATAAAATATTTATATTTTGAATAAACACTGTACTTTTTAAACTTGTTATTCATGAAAGAATCCTGAAAAAAAAAATCACAGGTTCCAAAAAATATTTGTTAGCACAACTGTTGATATTATCCAACATTGATCATTCTAATAATAAATCCGCATATTAGAATGATTTCTGAAGGATCATGTGACACTTAAGACTGGAGTAACAGCTGATAAAAATTCAGCTTTTTATCACAGGAATAAATTCTATTTTAAAGTATGTTAAAATAAAAAACATTATTTTATATTGTAAAAACATTTTGCAATATTACGTTTTTTCTATATTTTTAATCAAATAAATGCAGCCTTGATGAGCATAAGAGACTTCTTTAAAGACTATTACAAGTCTTACTGACCCCGAACTTTTGAACGGTAGTGTATATGTAGCCATGTTTTAGCTCTGAGTTGGATGGACTATGTGTAATCTGCTTTTAGCCCAACCGGCGAAATCGAGGCAATCCGTGTCTCATTTTAACAGCTCGGCTACAGACCAATATCAGACCAGCGATGAGCATGGTCAAAATAGCACAAACATTTAAATTAGCATTATTTTATATGTTATTTCTTTATTTTATAGCATTATTAAATATAGTATTATTAATTCTGCCAAAATAATGCTAATTTAACTGTTTCAAAAGTTTAATTACATTTAATAATATGATGTCATGCATTCCACAGGCTGTTAAATGTCACATTCATACACATTATACGATATAATTTGACTCTCTTTCAATTTATAATAAAATATGCAATTACAGTTCACAACCGCTAGATGACAATTGTCGCCCTACTGAGACAGGACTACTGACAACACGAGACTTGAAAGTTAGTAGAGATCACTGCTGCAAGATCCCGCGATATTTCCGCCGTTTTGAATTTAGTTTTTACACGGGAGAACACTAAGTTTACCTGTGGGAAATCAACGGACAAACAACAAACGATAAAGGACTTTCCTGCTTGGTCTTGTAAGTATATGTGTTCATTGTTTATCTATACTTCATTTGTGACATTTTAGTGAAGGGAGCAGATCATGATGATAGTGATCCCTATGGACTAAATTAGGCCCCACAGTACAACATGCGATCAGAGGATTCATTTAATAGATGCTATAGTGAAAGTTCATTTTTATGTTTACTCGCGCGATTTTAAAACAGTGCAAGAAGAGGCGAAAGAGCAAACAACAGAACAAACAGCTTTGACAAAGATTAATCTACATTAATTTATACAGTGAACACACATTCAGAAGAATTGGACAAACTGAGGAGGAGTTTCTACATCTGGAAAACTGTTGGAAAAAGAGGAGATCCGGGCAGCAATGGTGTAAAAAAATCTCTCCAAAACAACATTTTCTCACTAGAGCTCTCATCTTTGACAAATTCAGTCATTTATTTTAACCATTATATTGAATTTATGACAGAGAAAGCATGAGCCAACTGAATAGAGTATCTTTGTTATTGTACAATACAAATAACTTTCAAATTGATACTAAAGCTCAAAAATACAAATTATTTCAAATTGCAATATAAAATGTTCAATTATAAAAAGTTTGCAGCAGTATTAAAATAGTGCAAATAGCTCAGATGTGCAATGCAGCATTAAAACCTAACCGGTACAATCAGAAGACATAATGTAATAAAAACGGTAGGGGTGAATAATTATTCCATGTACATTTAAGGTTAATGTGTGTACTGGGCTACATTTTAGTTACAGCAGCATCACTGTGTTGATATGAAATTAGTTGTGCCAGACAATTTTGGACACTTTTACACTGACACATATAACACTACCTGCCTGACATTGGCATGTGTTATTCAGGTGTCAAAGAAGTAATTGAATGAAGAAATCTCAAAGACAGTGCCAGAAGGAAGCTGGAAAGGTAAAGTCTTCAAAATGTGCCACATTAATCAAACATTGTGGTGTCAGTACTTAATAATCTACAGTGCAAATTTAAAAAATGTAAAAAATAATTCCTTTACTGGTCATTTTAAAATGTCAAACTTTGTCTGCAATTGTTAACCACCTCAATCTCACCTCAATCCAAGTAAAAGAGAGTGACTCTCTGTCACAATTAGTGAAATTAACGTAAAAATTGTGTCAGAAAAGCTTTTGTTATGGCATTTTTTTCTTATTTGGCAGATGCAGTGATGACCAACTTCCCGGCAGCAACAGAGTTGTACTTGAGGAGTGCAGTTGGGAAGCATTTTATACCAAAAAAAAAAAAACAAAAAACAAAAAAACAACAACAACAACAAAACAGTAATTAATCATTTACTTTGAGTTCACTGTTGGGTGTTTTATTTGTTAAAATAAGTAAACCAACAAAAGGATTAATCTTTTTTTTTTTTTTACGTTGTCATTTATCTGCAATGTTGTAATGTTAAGTGTGATAACATGCTCTTGATTTGTATGTATTTCTTTTAAATATTTTAAGGTATTTAAATTTTTTTTTTTTTTTTTTTTTTTAAATATTTTTATTATCTTAAGTCAGGGTTGCTGCAGGATTTTAAAGCTCAAATTTAAGACTTTTCAAGACCTTTTTTAAGACATGCACAAATAAAATTAATACCATATAGGGCAATGTTTATGGTTAAATATTAAACTGTAAAATGACTGTAAACTTCTGTAAAAACTGATTTACAGTTCAGATTTTTCACAAAAACAAAAGGTTTTATAAAATGATACACTTCACATTTCTCTAAAGTAGCATTTTTTAAATAATAATAATAATAATCATAATCATAATAATAATAATAATAATAATAATGGGTCAAAAATATTACTTTATTATTTAAACAATTATTATCAATTAATTATTATACTAATTAAAAAAAAAAACATACAAATACATGTAAGTGTTCAGATTTGTATGATAAAGGACATTCTTCTTAATAATCCACCAGTTCACATTTACAGCTGTACGTTTGCAGGGTAAAAACATGGGTCGCTTTTCACTTTGGTCTGAACAAAAACAACCCCAATACTATGTTCCAGCAATGCCGGAGGCTGCAGTTCTAGGACCGCATTTCTAGGACCCTGTTTTTTGAGCCAGTGCCAGCTAGCAAATTCATTCCAGCAGAGAAGACTAGATCCATGGAAACTAATTTTATATTTATTAAAGTACTAATAAACACTAATTTGTACCACAATTGTTTTACTGTTTACTGCACTTTGTTAAGTGGCTCACAAATCAGCACTGTGGCTAATGTACTGAAGTCTAGAATATGTTGAAATAAATTAGGTTAAATATTTCAAGAGGTTACCTAGGGGTAAGTTTAGGATAAGGAGTTGTTTAGGATAATAATTACTACATACTACATACAATATTTCCTTAAAAAAATGATATACAGAATTAAATAGCAAGTGCAATAAATAGTATGAGATGTTAATACATTCGACAAATAAACAAATTTAAAAAACAAACAAACAAAAAAAACTACATGTGGTCCTGAAACTAACAGCCTCCTGTGTTGTAAGAATACCCTACTCAAAACAACGGGTTTAATCGTCACACTAAGCTGTATCGCAATTCTGGACTTCCTGTGCCTAAAATTTAAGACCTCTTAATCATAATTAAGAATTTAAGACTTTTTATGACCTTAAATTTGATCCAACTAAATTTAAGACTTTTTAAGGACCCACGGGAACACTGTATTTGTATTATTTGTGTGTCGTGCATTTGAATTACCTACATCTTTATTGTTGGAATCTAATTTAATGCAGTAAAATAGACTGTTTATCTTCTTTATTTTGCCTGAAACGTAACAACAATACACATCATCAAAGCAAATATTATATGTTTTGAATGAACATAAAGAGTAAAGTTTCAGATAAAGTCTACTGTAAGCTGAGAAATGAAGGAATATTTAAACAAGGTGCCTAGGTGTGATTTACTGAGCATCACGAAATGAAAACTGAGAAACTATTATATGACATTTTCCACTTTTCCACTGAGGCTCACAATCAAATGGGTCCTTTCTGTACCTTTAAGACATCTTTGGGCAGTGTTGAATTAAAAGTAATATAATCAGATTACTTTTTTCAGGGTAACTACTTTTAAATTTACAACAAAATATCTGAATTGCTTTTTCCAATAAGTCATACACTTCATTCACTTTTGGTGTGAAAGAGCCTTCACAGTTGCCAAAAATATAACTTTTGGGGTTTTTGGGGATACTAAAACAAAAAAACAAATAAGCAAGCCCAGCCCAAAACAAAAAGAAATACAACACTATTGTAATAAATTACTTTCCATAAAGAGTAAATAATTAATGCAATTAGTTAGATTTTTATGTAACGTAATATTGTAATACATTACTTTTAAAAATAACCCTCCCCAACACTGTCTACAGGAAAACCACTTGAGTTTTATCTATGATTTTATCATTTTATGCTATATAGACCTACCACATTACCCTCCAAAGGATGTAGAATTAGCAGCAAAAAACTACATTTGACATTTTATAATGCCTAGTCATACTTCTGTGGATATTTTGGAGAAAGTAACTCAAAAGTAACTTAAAAGTAATGTAACGCATTACAATTCAGAGACAGTAATATTGCAATGTAACTAATTACTTTCAAAATACAGTAAGTAGTAATATATAATGTACTACACTTTGGAAGTAACTTGCCCAACACTGATGTCATATAACCAACACAAAATATTTCCCCTGTAGCACAAGCACAGTAGTGTCAGCCCTGAGCCCAACAAACTGAAGAAAACTGATCAAATCACTCTTTCTCACAGTCTGAGACAAGATGATAGCCAGATAACCAGATAAAGTTCCAACAACATTTGACAGTTGTGTGTGTGTGTGTAAGGGACATGAATGTAAGCAAGAATATTATACTTTACATTGTCCATGAGTTGCATCTATACTCAGTGCTTGCAGAGTGTTACGGTCGGGGTGTTGGTCCCGCCTTGTGTGGTTCTTTCCTGACATCCCACAGATTACAAGAGCACCTTTCCTTCTTTCCTTTGGTAGGAGTGAAGGCAGACGAGTATGGATAATTAAAGAAATGAGAAGCATCTCCTGATAATGATGACATTGATAATGCTTTGAGTTGTAGTCAACAGGATCATCACCTGACCTGGGACTTGGTGCTGTCCTGTGTCTTGTGCCCTGCTGCCTGATTAAATGGGGGGAAAAAATAATAATAAAAAAGAAAGGAAAAGAGGCAGTAGACTGATACAAGCCAGATTCTGAATACTTGCTGGACCACTTGCTAAAATAACATCAGACTTCAGTGATGTTATTTTTTAAAGGTTGTAATGCTTTTGTCCCACTTTTTATTCTTTTTATCATTGATTGTGTTAAACTGTAAAATAGAACTTACTCAACTGCTGGAAAGGCGTCACTGATGTTTGAAAAGGTTTTCCCTAAACTTTGAAACGGTCAGAAATATTAATATTGTTTCAACATTACCTTGGAACATCAGATGGCAACATTATTTTCTGACATTGTTGACATTTTAGTTGTATTTTCAAAGTGGTTTAGAACCAACATTAAATTAACAATGATTGAAGAATATTTTTAGGAAATTTTCATATCAGTTGAACATCAGTGATGTGGAATAAATCATAGTGTAATGTTGACTCAGCAATTTTACCATTAAATATCTTTGTTCATTTCAGTGTTGATTCAACAGCAGTGATGCAGGATCAATCATAGTGTAATATTAATTCAGTGGGTTTTGTTGTTGAAATCTCAATTTTGATTCAACATAAATTGCGGGTGCAAGTGTGATATGAAACTAACATCACTTTACAACATTAATTCAGAGCAGTTAGCATTGACACATCAACTTAACATTGTTTCAGTGGAACTGTATCTTGATATCTGGGTCATTTCCCACTCAGCTGTTGTTTCTTAAGATGATAAAACAATGGGTGCAGGATTGAGATTACCCAAATTTATTAACAGATATAAGTATAAATATAGCATATACATATTTATACTATAAATATTTCATTAATTATTGATCTTAAAAAGCTCTTGCCAACTTTTTGTCAAAATAACTGTCATCTAGCTTAACTTCTGAACCCTCCATAATGGTCTCATCTGACCTGGTGTCATCTGCTCTTATGGGGAAAACTACGACAGCAAAATGTTAGATCACACCAGATCATTAAGATCCAGCACCGGACACCAGAAAATATCCATTTTGTAAGCAACTAGTAATCAAAATTGCCTAATACCCAAAACCTTTGCGTCTTGTCTGGCACACAAAATACCAAGAACTCGATTAACAGTCTTCTATCAGCCAAGAAGTTGACTGAGAAAAGAGAAGAAGCAGGAGACAAAATGATGATAAAAGGAGCAGAGTTTATTGTATAATCTTAGATGCATAGGTTTCAGTGCTCAGACAAAAACTGTTTCACAACAACATCCCATAAACCTTGAAATCAATGAAATGAGGACATAAATGATTTAAACAAAAAATTAAAACAAATGACTCAAAATTATTATACATGAATAATTTAATAATATAAACAGAAAAATAAAATGAACATTTGAGGATCCTCAGATCCTTTAACCTCAAGGATTTTTGAACATACCAATCGTTTTGAGGTAATGTAAAAAAGTGTGAATGTTTTTCCTGTCAATTTGCAGATCTAAATCAATTTCCTGTAGCTCTATCAAACACACTCAAAAAAAAAAAGGTAAAAGCTACTGTGGTTACTGTGGTGGTGCCCTGTCAGAAGATACTAAAATGTACGCTTTAAGTAATAAAATTCTCCATTTTGGGGTAAAAATAGTCTGAGCTTCTGTTCCTTTTTTTTCTGAGAGTGTAATTAATACCACTAGGACAATGAAATTTAAGTAAAGAAAAAATATTATTTGATAAGCCACATAATAAAAAGTCTTAAAAGCAAATACTAACAGTGAGTTTATTTAAAGCTTCTGATGAAATCGTTTTTTTGTATCATTTGCAAATCTAAAATATGAGCGATATGCATGCAATATACAGCTTCAACTTCTGCATTCAACTCCTGCTTCACATTCATTATTAACAAAAGTGTCAAAAGACACAACAAAGATAACCAGAACAAAACAAACAAACAAACAAACATATTGTGTTACTTTTTCTCATCTGGTATTGGAGGTGCTTGTTTGTTTTTTAACATTTAATTATTGCAGGTTTGTGTCATAATCTGAGTTTGAGGTCATTTTGAGGAATACTAAATCTGTTTTTATGTAAGTGAAATGAGTAAATGCATGTTGACATTTACACCTACAACAACACCTCTGCACTTACTCCTGATTTCTCTCAACATTTCTCTCACGAGAGCTGTCAGTCAATACATGGGAAAACAGAAACTACTGTTACTTATTTGAAAAAGTAAATCAGATATTTTAATGTAAATTAAAGAGTAACATATTACTTTAGAAGTTACTTTAAAAAAGTAATCAGATTACGTAACTCACATTGCTTGTGATGCTTTACCCCCAACACTGAAGACAATTGAAGTCAATGTATGTTTGTTTACAAAGGGAACATACTGACTGAAAAAATTGAAGCCTCTTTCTGGAGGAATATGTTCTCTCTATGCGATCAGTGTGGAGGAATAATCAGGTGACTGTGGAGAGCAGGTTGATGGAAACTGCTCTTTTGGGCCTGTAAGGACTGCTCTTCTGAACTTCTGTCCGACACAGGTGTAGATGATGGGATTGAGGCAGCAGTGGCTTAATGCGATCGCTTCCACAAACGGCATGGCCAAACTCAGATCAACATGCCACTCGCAGGTACCAAAAAAGCCCTTCATCTGCAGGAACTTGAAGAACATGACGACGTTGTACGGAGTCCAGAAGAGGAAATAAACGGCCAGCACAGCCACGAGGAGTCTGATGACGCCGTGCTTTTCCTCTGATTTAATGCTGATGATCCGGCAAAAGCAAAAGCTCACAATAATCAGAGGGAGAATCAAGCTCAGGACGTTCAGGTACATAAATGTCCAACCTGAACTGTCAGGAAATTCAGTTCCACAAGTTATGATGTTATTCTCATTTTTCACTTTAGCAAAAACAATATTAGGGAGGGACACAAACAGGCTGAGCATCCACACAAATAAGGCCAGAGCTATTTTTGCACGGCGTCTGGAACAGATACTGCGTTTGTAGACCATGATGACGTAGCGATCCAGTGTCATGAGCACCATGAAGAAGACGCTGCCGTAGAGACCCATCATGACGAGACCGCTTACGGCGTGACACGCGAATGTGCCAAAAACCCACTCCTGCGCAGCACTGTGAGCCCAGAAAGGGAGCGACGCCACAAAGAGCAGGTCACAAAGGGCGAGGTTGAGGAAACACACGTCTGTCAGACTGGATCTTTGACGGTTTCTGATCAGGACCCACAGGACCAGAGCGTTTCCGATCAAACCCACAATGAAAGCCGTGCTGTACAGGATGGGAAAGAAAACCCTAATGAAGGGCTTGGGGTTGCCATCATTGCATGATGATCCATAATCGTTACTGTTGTCATAGTATTCACTGTAGTCTGATGTTGTAGCTTAGAGAACACACAAACATCACAATGTTAGTTCATATAATATAATATAGGCCTATTTATCATATAATGTATTACAGTGTGGAAAAAATCCATGCGAGTGGAAACTATATACACAAATAATGAGAATTTGTCCTTCTCAAATGGATAAATGAGTGAGTGAGGAATTTGAAGGAGTTGCAAAAATGATTTTATTACAAGATTCAGTGACTCACTCATAAATACTGAACGTTTCATTACTGCATTAGCATTTTTGAACGAATCCATCAGGGGCGATTCTAAGATTTTCATTTTAGGGGGCTCAGCCCCCAGTGAGGGTATAATAACAAAAAATATATTATATATATTTATTATATACATTATATATGTGACCCTGGACCACAAAACCAGTCTTAAGTCGCTGGGGTATATTTGTAGCAATAGCCAAAAATACATTGTATGGGTCAAAATTATAGATTTTTCTTTTATGCCAAAAATCATTAGGAAATTAAGTAAAGATCATGTTCCATGAAGTTATTTTGTAAATTTCCTACTGTAAATATATCAAAACTTAATTTTGATTAGTAATATGCATTGCAAAGAACTTAATTTGGAAAATTTTAAAGGCTATTTTCTCAATATTTTGATTTTTTTGGACCATCAGATTCCATATACTGAAATAGTTTTATCTCGGCCAAATATTGTCCTATCCTAACAAACCATACATCGATGGAAAGCTTATTTATTCAGCTTTCAGATGATGTATAAAGCTCAATTTCGAAAAATTGACACTTATGACTGGTTTTGTGGTCCAGGGTCACATATAACAAAAAATGTTTGACTAACAGGGGTGTTATTGCAATATTCCACTGTATTGTATAGATAGGTATAACATTTGATTACTGAATAAGTCAAATGCTGTCTTTCTGGTCTCTTTTCTTAGCTGAAGTATGCAAACCTCTAATGAAAATGGCAACATGATCGTTTTATAAAGTATGTGTTTCTGTGCTTCATTTTCGCTGGAGGAAACAGCTGTGGTGTGATGAGGAGTGAACACAGCGAAAACGTAGGCTACAGTAGATGATGAACCGATTGCTCCCCCGTGATATTTTATATACTGCATTTAAACTGAACAGATGCAGATATTATAACAGTCTATCGATAAACACAGACCTTGTCCTTTGTTTTTCGCTGTGCGCGCTGAAAGAAAGACGAGGAGGAGCAGATTTTAGTCTGCCGCAATTTTCATATAAAATTTAAAGGGGACCAGGTGACCACGAATTCGTGTAAAGTTTATGGAGCTAATCGCAAAATTTTATAGGGGCTATAGCCCCCCGAAAAATGGCTAGCGACGCCCATGTGTACCATAAAAGTGAAACTGAAAGATTGTACTAGGCCTAAATATATTTTTTAAATAAATTATTTTTTCAACTCAAAAGCAAATACACATATAATGTTGTTTAGAAATTAAACGGTTAACCCTTTAACTTTCACTCCTAAAAGGAGCTAAAGAAAAAAAATATTTAACATTAAATTCTTATTAGTAAACATCTAAATAGCCTCATGCACTTTTTTTTCAATGTATGTTTTTTTTTATAAAACTACCGTAAATCTCGATTTAACTGCAAAGAACTATTTCATGAGTTATTTTGTAATAATAAACATTCATTTAACTTTATTAGTATCTTAGATACATCTCATAACCTTCAGGGTCCACAAAGTTAAAAAAAATATATTTTAAGTGTCTGTAAAATATATATATCCGTATGGCAATATATATGCTGTACCATGGGTCACGCATACTGTCACGCATGATTTGGATAATTTTTTATAAATGAACATTTCTGCATTTCTCATATATTTTGTTATATTTCTGTTCTTTACCCTCTACCCTATTCACAGCAACTTTATGGTTTCATCCCTGCTTCTGTAAAAAATAATTCTGTGGCTTTGTAAATATCACAAAAATAAAAACTTGTATTAACTTAATAAAATCTCTGAGTATCATTAAAGAGATTATTTGATTTGGGCTTACCAAAATGAATAAGTAAAAATCCACAGTTTATTTTATCTCTAATTTACTTGTTCTGCTTAAGTATGTTTTAATAAAAAAATTAAGCATTTAACTAACAAATTATATTGTTCACATGTCCTTAATGTTTTTGGTACATTTAAATGAAAATATTTGAGAAAGTTGCAATAAAATTTGTAAGTTTTATAAACAGAAATTACTGCTTATTTTCTATCAATTTCTTTTGTATTTTGCATCAACTTAAGAAATTGAGTAAGTTTCGCGGCTATCGTGATCACGTGGACACAACGACCGCGGTCAACAACGGGAAATCTGCTTGCTGGTCACAAGAAAACTGAGGCTTAAACCACCTTAAGACTCCTTTAAAAATGCAGGTAAGTCAGTATTAACAGTTAATGAAATATTGGCTGTGTTTCCAGGCACGCAAAACGTTCGGTGTAATTTTACAATGCTGTTGCAGCCATGCTGTTCTGTGGTAACGTTAACAACGCAAGCTTTTCTAGAATCACTGTGGCTTTGTAGTTTTTTTTCAAACCACCAAATATTCAGCTAAAATACGGTTAATACACCTCAGCAATTTGAAATGTATGTAAAATTTCCTATTTTAAAGCAGCATAGCCTGCCCGTGTATGAGGGGGAGTTTCCGTATTACTGTTTAACGTTAACCGCCGAGTTGGTTTCGTCATTGTTATTCACTTGTGTGATGAGCATATACGTGTGAGTAGTTGTAGAAAACAGCGTCAGTGGCCGGTTGAAATAAACCTTTATTTATCGGCCGTCGCTCTGGGTGAGTTCTCACACCATGTCGAAATAGCCAAAAACTACAACATTACTGTGTGTGAAAAGCTAACGTAACGTCTCTTTGTATAACTCGTAATTACAACTGTAAACTCGGTGCAAAGTTTTCCGGGAGCCCCTGCTCGCATTTGTACCAAAGCACCGCTGAAACATCACCCAGAATCAGTCAGATGGCGGAGGCATAACGTAGTGAAGAAATTATCGCGCAAAATCAACCATGGTTTTATTGTAGTAAAATGTATTAAGTTAACCATGTTTTTGGCAGCTTGATTACTATTTGTATTGGTCAGTTTTACTACAAATATCATGGATAAGAGATATATGGAGAGATTAATGTGTTTTTTTTGTTTTGTTTTGTTTTTGTTTGTTTTTTTTTTGTAGTAACACTGGCTAATTTTTAAAGGGGCAGTCAACCACTACCCTACTGTTATTAATTTGAAGTGTAAATCTATAAATCTCATGGTCAAAACATTTGTTTTACAGCACTGACATCATGGTCCAAAAACATCTAAATAACAACACAAGGCAGGAGGTAAGAGCAGTTTTCTATAATGTTTCAGTATATGTGAAAATATAATGTTTCAGCATATATGAAATGTTAAAAAAAAAAAAATCTTTAATAAGGTTTCATAAAATGGTAAACCTCATGTTTCAGCCTTTAGATAAAGAAAAGGGTTAGGTCAAAATAATAATTGATTAATAAATTATTTTATGTATTTTATCTTTATCTATTTTATGTAATATTAGCTCTAACCTGCTATTCTTTATATTTGTGTCTTCAGGATGTTGCTGATCCACCTATTGATGTTCAAGAGGAATCAGCTGTCCTCAACCAACTCCGTGATCTTAGCAGAGCCTGCTCCTGTCTTGTGGGATTGGCATGTGCCTTGGACCTGTGATACCCCAAGAACTTTAAAGGGTTAGTTCATCCAAAAATAAATATTAGCCCATGATTTATTCACCCTCAAAGCATCCTAGGTGTATATGACTTTCTTCTTTCTAACAAATCCAATCTGAGTTATATTAAAATTTGTTCTGGCTCTTCCAAGCTTTATAATGGCATTGGGCTCATGTGAGGCACTTTTTATTATGGACGGATGCACTTTATCTGATTTTTGTTTGGACTGTTGAACACTACAACCCACCCAATGCCATTACAGAGCTTGGAAGAGCCAAGACAATGTTTAATATAATTCTGATTGGATTTGTCTAAAAGTAGAAAGTCATATACACCTAGGATGCCATGAGGGTGAGTAAATCATGGGCTAATAATCATTTTTGGATGAACTAACCCTTTAAATATACCTTTTTCTGGAGTTGGATCTGCTGAAACTTTCAACAAAGGTTCAATAATGAAAAAAAAATAACTTATTATATATATATATTATTTTCCATTGTCCACGTGTTGTATAATTGTAAAAATGCATTTTGGTTTGGTGTAGTTGTTTTTAATGTCAGATTGAATTGTACTCAGCCTCAGGCCTTTTAATTTTTATAAGGTCAAGTAATTTTTGATGATTTTTTTTCTTTGCAAGTCTGCATATCCACAGTTCAGTGGCTAAAATTTCAATTTATTTAACATGTTGTCATTTGCAAAAAGTATACCAGGTTAAACTATAGTTAAAGAGATAGTTCACCCAAAAATGAAAATTATATCATTAATTACTCACCCTCATGTTGTTCCAAACCACTAAGACCTTTATTCATATTCAGAACACAAATAAAGAGATTTTTGATTGAATTCAAGATCTCTCTGGCCCTCGATAGACAGCAAGGGAACTGAAACGTTCAAGGCCCAGAAATGCAGTAAAGACATTAATAAAATGGTCAATTTGACATCAGTGGTTCAATTATAGTTAAATAAAGTTATTTTACTTTTCTTTGCGCACAAAAAGTATTCCTGTAGCTTCATATAATTACGGTTGAACCACTGATGTCACATGGACTATTTTAATAATGTCCTTACTACATTTCTGTGACTTGATATGGGTAGGACCTTTGCTGTCTATGGAGGATCAGAAAGCTCTTGGATTTCATCAGAAATATATATGTCTTTTGATGATGAACCAGAGGTCTTACGGGTTTGGAACAACATGAGGGTAAGTAATTAATGACAGAATTTTATTTTTTTGTGAACTAACCCTTTAATGACATGTTTTTATCTTTGGTCTAATTTGGCAAGCAACGGTTAATGCCTATGATTTTAAATGTTATTATTGATGAATTTTGTATGTTTGTAAGTGTCCACAGTTCAGTGGCTAAAATTTATGTAACAAGTTGTCATTTGCAAAGTATGGTTGAATTGCAGTTATGGTCAAATATGGCAAATAAAAGTGTAATTAAAATACTGTGTTTTGTTTGTCATTTAATTTTGTTATATTTATTGTAAAGTACAATGGTAAATACAATTAAAAATATATAAGTAAAAAAAAAAAAAAGTAAATATAGGATATTTGTATATACAGAATATAAATTAAATCTACTCAATTTTTTGTTTCGGATTTACTATTGAATTACTATTACATTGCATAAAGATTTTAATTATATTTACTCAATTTTATTTAAAAGATTAATTAATCGAATTAGTTGAATCTACTTAATTTTTTTAGTTACATTTACTTGATTCTTAAAGTATATTTCAATGATTTCACAACTTTTAAATTTACTTAATATTTTTCAGTGTAAAAATGTTTCACCAAAAAAATTGAGTAGATCATAGTAAAAGTTTTTACAGTGTTGATTGCTTGTTTGACCCTGTTATCTGATGACTGACCAGCACCAATCTCCCTTCTGTGTGACTGACTGAAGTTTGTAAACTGCTGCTCTCACTTGAAAACCTGAAATTCTCTTCCCTCCATGGAAACAGCAGACACAGAGATGGGGCAGTACAGCTGTGGAAAGATTGCTCTCTCATCTCTTCCTTTTGATAGATTTATTCCCTATCAAAGTTATCCGTACGGTAGAGATATCACTTAAAGGGTTAACACGTAATAAAAAGTGTGTATAACTTTAATGCCCAACATGTCTGTTTTTAAGAAATAATTAGTTCCTTGATTTGCTTAATAAAAAACAAATTCTTAATAAAACCATCGTGTTTATTGCAAAATTTA
Source organism: Labeo rohita (assembly GCF_022985175.1). Classification (NCBI taxonomy): domain Eukaryota; kingdom Metazoa; phylum Chordata; class Actinopteri; order Cypriniformes; family Cyprinidae; genus Labeo; species Labeo rohita. The sequence continues at coordinate 1,051,796 of NC_066870.1, read as the reverse complement.
GCGTGATAAATAGACAGTTGTGACCTACCAGCCACAGCACCCGGGTCCTCTGTCATGTTTCTTGCTGAAATGTGTGTGATCCTGTCTGTGAAATAGATTGAGAAAACACAGACAAGATGGGGTCGACGATTCCCAGCTCAAAAACTCTTCAAAACACACCACCCCCAGAAAAACCCGCCCAAAACTTTCAATGTCAAAACAAAAAGTGTGACAGAATTACAATGTGTGTCATCCAAAGTTGATACTGTTACCGCCTACTTAAAACTACAGTGACAATAAAAAATAATAACAATAAAATAAAACAAATCAGAGCAGCAGAGCAGGCAACACGGCAAATACAGAACAAGAAAATGAGGAACTAACACAAGAAAACATTTCTAGCCAAACTGATTCATCAGTCTGAAACAAGACGAGATGCGGAACCTGAAAAATATGATCGTCCCATGTAGGAAACATTTGTTGTCGTTTTTAGTTGTTATTCACTTTGCCTTATCTAGTACATTTATACGCCATGACCTTGAAAAAGTTGAAAGGTAAAAACATTAAACGGAAGATTTGATGAAAATCAATGAAAGACAATGTAGTAGAAACTCCTGTTCGCACCTGCAGCGGCTCTTAATGCAGCTCATCGACTCCTCGTTCTGCAGACACGATTATCAAAGTTTTCACAAATCAAGCTCGACCCAAAACAATGATTTTATATTCCAGCAGTGTTTATTGATGATAGGCATTAAACATGAAGAATGCCTACCTTTCATAAAAAGACTACAACAGTTTATATAGCATATGTGCATGGCGAAGGTGACATGATCGGTTCTTCATATTCATCTCTGGTTTTGATCACTTCAGCTTGTTGTTATGGTTATTTTTATGTTCAGACAGGTGTCTAGGCATTTTGTCCATATGCATTCGTTAGTGTTTGCACATGTTTGTTCTCAGAAGCATACACATATTAAACATTCAAATGTGAAGTCTGCAAAGAAGAGGAATAAACTTAACTAAAAAGTTTGACTACAGGATCATTCCGTCTGCAGCTGTGATTCTCAACTGAAAGTGCTGAGAGTATCTGAAAGCACAGAGAGATACAGGCAATAATCTAAGCAGACTATGTCAAATATTTTTACAACCAGTCAGAATAAACAGACCTGAACCCTGTGAGACAAACACATGAATCGTTTTCAGTATCAACAGCAGAAACAAACTCATTCAAGCGATCACTTCATATACAGCTACTAGTTCAAACGATTTCAACAGATGTTGTTTAGCCCTAAATCAGGGGCGCAGATAGGATTTTTTAACTGGGGGGGGACCAATCTGTCAGCAAACGATTTCAACTCAGTTATTTTGCGTATTTTGTGCACTGCTCCAAAGCGTCTGCTCTATAAAGCGCGCGTTGCAGCAGGAGTCAGAATTCACTGATCACATAAAGAGATTCAGCGCGATCTCTTCGGATGTCGAGCCTGCTTTACACCACTATCCGCATCAGCACGAGCGCGAAGGTGAAAAAAACAAAATTTGGTTTTAAAACCAAAAATAATACTACTGATGAAAAAAACCTGTACGGGTTGAGGGTTTACCACTTTCCTTACCATATAACTATAAACTATGATTAAAGTTAATCAGCATGCATTCATTAAAGTTGTAGCCAAAAAAAGCGACCAATTTATGTGCTCCTGCGGCCGACTGAGAAAGTTATTTGCAAATAACTTTCAATAACGAAGCGGCAATAACGAAGTGAGGGGGACGGATCGTACTTCTTACTTCACTACATTTCATAAAACATATCGTTACTCCTTATAATATATCACATGCTCTGAAAGGCAGAAGCGGTGTCTGATTCATGAACAAATTGATTCTTTTCAATGAACCTGTTAAATTGATTCGCCAATCGCACCAAACGATTCATTCACGAATTGGAATGATACGATTGCAGCTGTTCTGGAGTCGACAACTCACTGAATCAAATGATCCGTTTAGAGCGAGTCTCCAGTCAACTGAATTCACAAGTAAGAACCGGGAGATCAGTGTCTGTGTTTTAGGTCAAAAACGAAAAATTTAAATAACAGTTTAAAAAAAATAACTCATGCACGTTCATATTTCCCGCTGCTGTAAGGTTAGCAGTTTTATTAAAATGCTATGCATGTAACCCTACGTGACGTCTGTTTTTGTATTGTTTAGCAACATTATACATTTTTATATTGTTTGGATCAGCTAGAGTAGACAGATATGAATGTTTATTCATAACCATATTGAAAATAAGTAAATATTGTTAGCTGATGCGAACTGTCTAGCTAAGAAGCTTGCTGGTGCTAAGATGAGGTAATTTTCAGATATAAAGTCCAAATATTTTTATTCAACCACCTAGACAGATTACATCCGAGGGAAAAAGATGTGACGTTCAGAACATGGTAACTACAGTAATTAGGGAATTGGGAAGTGATGCCCTCTGGGGGCATTTGGCCAGGGGTGTTTTTACACAGACAATGTTTGAAAGGAAAATATAATTATGAAAATATAATTATATTTTCCTTAAATCTTAATTATCTGTTTTCCCTCAGGTACATGGCAGTGTAAGCTTCACAGTGAATATTACTACATCACTCTCATCAACATAGTCCATATCAACAACAAAAATGTATTTTGACTCCATATAGTGGTTATTTTGGGAAAATCCCAAGTATTGTGAGCAATTATAAACAATATGTGCTAATATAAAATTCAATGAAGTAACCTATATAAAGCTGCAAAATAAATCTATCAGTACTTTACTTAAGTACCTAAAAAATTGGGTACTTTTGTACTTTCACTCGAGTAAAATTGAAAGAGGAGCACTTTTACTTTTACTGGAGTAATATTTTATTATACGTATCTGTACTTTTACTCAAGTACTTGACTTGTGTACTTCATCCACCACTGGTGCTATATGCGTGCCTGCCCTAAACTGACTGACTCAGAGTCATTCTCTTTAATACAGATATCGGATCAATAATAAAATCAATATCAAAAAAGTATTTTGTATTTGTATTTTATGTATTTTCCATGAATATCTAAATAAGAAACATCAAAAGAAAGCGGCAAAATAATTTAATTATATGATATAAATCACATTCAGCTTCACTTTGTTCTCAGTTTTAGACACTTTAAATATTCCTTCATTTTTCAGCTTTCAGTAGATTTCATTTGAAGATTCAGCGCCGGATGCCAGATCCATTTTGTGTGGTAACAGAACAACTAGTAAGCAAAATTGCCTAATACCCAAAACCTTTGTGTCTTGTCTTGCACACAAAATACCAAGAACTCGATTAACAGTCTTCTATCAGCCAAGAAGTTGACTGAGAAAAGAGAAGAAGCAGGAGACAAAGTGATGATAAAAGGAGCAGAGTTTATTGTATAATCTTAGATGCATAGGTTTCAGTGCTCAGACAAAAACTGCTTCACAACAACATCCCATAAACCTTGAATTTCCATAAACATTCCCTCTTATCTCCTCATGAACACAGACATCCCTTGAAACCACACAGCCATAAGGCTAAACAAGAATGGAAAAATAATAATAATAAAACACAAATGACTAATCAATTAATTAATCTATGAAATGATGACAGAAATGATTTAAACAAGAACAAATTAAAACAAATGACTCAAAATTATTATAAATGAATTTATGATTAAACAAACATAAAATGAACATTTGAGGATCCTCAGATCATTTATCCCTCAAAGATTTTTGAACATACCAATCATTTTGAGGTAATGTGAAAGTGTGAGTGTTTTTCCTGTAGTTCCCTTTCAGAAGATACTAAAATGTACTTGAAAAGGAGTTAGGAGGGAATGATTAGGTAGCTAACTTGAAGCCAGTGGGGCTGTCGGTAAGAACAGAGGTCTAGTCTAGTTACTTCCGTTTTAGTTGTCTTTATTGAACAGTCAGCAAGGATTTGTGTGCAAAAGAAAAGGGCATGTATGCACATGTGGTTTCTACAAAGGAAATAACAGAAATGCAGAGTTTCAGTTTACCAATAAACAAAGTACATAACTAAACAGAAAATATGGCAAACCTGAAACATATGAGCACTTAAGTCAAACTTAAATCATACAAAAGACACTTACATGGTCAGATACGCACATGCAGGAAAACTAAAAGGAACAAGACTCAGTCCTCTGCACAGCTCAGCAGTGTGCAACCAAAAAGGGCAAGCTGTGGGCACAGGTGCAGTAATAATGCCTGCGAGGCAGTCCTGATTGGCCTGAGATTGGGTGGGCGGAGCTTGGAGTTAACAAGGGACTGAACAGGGGTGTGACACTGCCTTGAAGTTGCAGCTTAGGGACACAAAACTTCTCAACAGTACGCTTTAAGTATGTAAGTTAACAGGTAAGAACAGGTAACAACCGATTGCCTAATTTAGTAAATAAACTTAAAAATAATATGTTTTCAGGAGTTAAATATTTCTATTACATACTACTGATTATAGTTTAGTTAAAAGTTTTCATTAAGTCTGCTCAAATATTTTAAGTTATTATGATTTATTATTATGAGTTTTTAACCATTTGTGCCATTGTATTAAGTTAACAATACTTACAAAAATTAAGTTATATAAACTCAAAAAGTATTAATATTACTTAACTCAAAATTACTTAACATTTAATTCAAACACTTTAATTATACAATACTTAAAATCATCTGGCTCAAAACTTAATTTTGTGGCAAAAAAAAGGCAACAAACTCAAATAACTTGAGTAATGACTTTTATTGACTCTTCCATTTAACACAGCGAAAATTAATATTTAAAATACAACAATATATTGTTTATTGTGGAAAATAAATTTCTACAACACACTGTATAAAATCATAAGTTTTCCACAATACCACAAAACTTTTACAACCTCAAAATGTAAATGCATTTCATTAACAAGTATCAAATGCGTGTGTACTTTGGTACATCTGGATGAATTAAATATAAGTCTTTTTAACCTTTTAAACAAAAGCTTTTTTTTTGCCCTACTTTCCCCAGCCTCATCACTAACAACTAGAGGTGTGACGAGACACTGACCCCACGAGACGAGATGAGACACGAGACTGGGTTCACGAGAACGAGACAAGATCTTTAAACTTTTCTTAAGAAATACTCCATGATGAAATATATATATAGGGAAAATAGTCTTTTATACAACTGAAAAAGACAAAATGCAAAAAAATGTAGGTGCATTTTGAACTTTATTATATTAAACTTCCATTTAAATGAATTATATGCAGTAATAAACAACATTTAAACAAGAGCTTCACGATTCTGGATAAATTGAGAATCCTAGTTGTTTTTAATAAATTGTAGAGCATGATTCTGTCACAATTCTGTAGAAAAAAAAGATTAGAAAACTAAACAAAATAACGTAATTTACTAGTGGTTCTGACAAGCTGTTCATTGCTTAAGTCTTTTAAAAAACATATATTCATTTAAACAAACAAAACATTCAATGAAGGAGTCAATGTCTCACTTCATTAAGACTTGTTTGACTATTGAAATCTCCTGAATTAATGATTTAATGGCATATACTGTTTTTAAACGGGCAGTTGTCGCCACCTCCTGGCGGAAGAGGATAAGCGTTACTGTACATAGTTAAGATACGCTACAATAAAATAAAAAAAATGTAAACATTTTACAAAACGATTTATTTTTACAGGTTTACATTCAATAACCGCTGTTAGTGATAAGGCTGGTTATATATATAATGCCAAAAAAATTAGAGTAGACAAGTGTCACTCATTCAGAAGATGAGAATCCCTGATGTCAAACCCAGGCCGCTTCTACAGGGGTTCGAGCAAAAGCACCCTCACTTGAAGCTGTAATAATAGCATCCTGGCGAAGGAGATCTGGCAAACTATCCCCGGAAAAATCTCCAAGCTCTGGTTCCTTAGACTCCTCCTGAATAAATGAGAGAGAGAGAGAGAGAAATTAATAAACAACTAATCAATATCAAGTTAATATTTTTATGATGCCCTTCTGTTCAGTTAAATACTGCTGATTCAGCAGAGAGGTAAGTATATGCTAATCATAGTCAAGATTTGAATTCGAAGATTTTATTAACTAGAAGAAATGTTACTGTTAAAAATTATTTCACTTTCAAAATAATAATAAAAAAAATCCTGATAATGTACTCCCCCCCATGTCATCCAAGAAGTGCATGTCTTTCTTTCCTCAGTCAAAAAGAAATTAAGGTTTTAAGGGAAACATTCCAGGATTTTTCTCCATATAATGGACTTCATTGGCCAAAGGGTAGAAGGTCCAGACTGCACTTTCAAAGGTCTCTACACAGTCCCAGCCGAGGAAGGGTCTTATCTAGCGAAACCATCAGTCATTTTCTAAAAACAGGGCTTGTTTACTTTTGAAAACTTTTTTCTGTCCAGGTATAGGGTTATAGTCTAACCCAATGTTAATGTAATCTGTTAACAACGCAAATCCGTCTTTTTAGTCCATTGCATAACAGAATGATTCGAAGCGCTCCAACTGGATGATGTATCACGAATCGTTTGATTCAGAACGTGATTTCAAAGCGCGTTTCGCGAATCATTTTATCCCAGATACCAGAGGTAAAATAAATAAAGAAATAAATAAAATTAATTTCAGCACGCACCACACAGCTGCAGTCCTCATGTCTCTGAAAAATGTTTTCCTGAAGTGAAAAAGGAAAGTATGGTCAAAATATTTGGTTATTAATATAAATATTAAATAAATATTAATGTTACAATTAATGTCTCATACGTGTAGGCCTAGAGCATTTGCAGTACATGATATAATTGATATTTTCTAACAATAAATGCTTTCTATACATATTATTACTTTTAATTATAAAATAACAGTAAAAATTGTTTGCCACAAAACTTACGAAATTTTCACATGGCTTTTCAACAAATAAAAAGTTATTACAGTTAAAACATAGTACAACACTCACCATAATTTAAGCATGCTATTTGTATAGAAATTGTAAAAAATAAAAAAAAATTCCCAACTCTGAAAAACATTTTCCCACATAAAAATTCTATACTTAATTAAACAGCCCAGTTCGCATTTAACTCTTTATTTATTTGCATGAATGTAAAATAATCGGTCAAAATTTACATAACCTCAAAGCAACAAGGATCATAATTTAAGATTAGGGTTTACTGAATTTATGATGTTTGTGTTTTGTACGGCTTCTGCCCTAATTCTTTGCCTGCCATCAGTGAAGGCAAGGGAGGCAGAGGGCTTTTAAAGAAATAAAAATGGATTAGAAAACGACAGATATTACAAAAATAAATAAAAATATAAAAATAAACGCAAGTATTACAAAATATGACATTAAAAAGTGTAAAACTCAATGGTATGTAGAAAGTAATTCAACAGTGACACCAGCTGGTAAAGTTAGAAATAACAGCAGACAAATAAAATATTTTTGTTTAGTTACTGTCTTTTCGTATTGTTTTGGAATAAATGTAAAATAAAATACATACGAACACTGGTGAGATTTATTGGATTTGATAAAACAGAATATTATATAGTGTAAAAATACAAAATATAACTTTGGAAATGTGACAACAGTTAGGATATATAAATATAACCCCCAATGAACGTGATTCTGCGATTTAGCAGTGGTGCACGGGGCTCTGAATTCCCAACGACGCCCCTATTCTGGTCGCATCTGCTGACTGTATAATACGCATCATCAAAACTTTTATTTATTTAAAAGAAAGAAACGGCGACAAACGATCGTGACTCATAAAAAACAGCCTACATAAAAATGTAGGATAATAATAATTATAATTGTAAAAATAATGACATTACAATTGTGCGAACTTTGCATCATCATTAAAAAAACACTGCATGCAGCTGAGAACAGTTTCGTTTTTACCGAGCAAACAGCGAGAAAAACCGTGGCAGCTGCCAGAGGAAGTGGCACCGCGAGCTGCCACTGCCAGCATTCGCGCCTGCTCTGTCTACCCGTCTTGACGAGTAACTTTGTGGCTTTAACAATGATTAATCTATATTTATATACAGATGCACCGATCGAGCGGACATTTCAACCGATCTCTGTTCCGGGCTTGCACACGAACTGCATGCAATAATTTTTCCAAATGTCATGTGTGTGGAAATATTACGAACTCTTAAACATCCGATAACAGAGGCCAGAGATGCTGAAGACGAAAGCAAAGAGCAAAAACTACTGTAAGGAGGCAGAGCAAGATCACGGTTCACAATGCGCAAAAAACTGGAAATATTATCCTAAATACTGAAACAGGGTTCAGGCCCGTAGCCAGCCTAGCGGAAGGGAGGTTCTTTTTTTTTTTCAAAAAGTGGACCTTTTTCAGTTCTCACCCAATTTGTATTTAACTATGAGGTTCAAATACTTCATTTTGGTGACAACTTATGCACCAATTTGTGCTGTATTATCATGTCTGCTGGTATCTTAATAAGCATGATTTTTTTGATTTACCAAAAATATTTACTACAATGTTGTCAAACTGCTTACCAAGATATGACCTTGTTCAGTAAATATACACAAATACCTATAAAGCAATAAGTTAGTTAATGGAACGAATGACATTTTTGATGCAATAAAGTAACAGATCCTGTATAATGACACATATATAAATGGTGGGTGGACGTGTGTGCCTCTAGGGGGGTCTGGGGGCATGCTCGCCCAGGAGAAAATTTTTATACATTTTAAAGTGAAATTCATTCATTTGGTGTACTTTAAGAACTCAAAAGTAAGAGATCCAACCCATGTTCATTGTGCAAATCGAACAAACAAAAATGTCGATGACAGTCTGAAAAAAAGGTTTTAGAACCGCCCCTGGTCAGAATATACTGTGTTCTTCCTTGACCCATGCTACACCCTTCCACTGAGTTTTCTGAGCCCCAATTCTGGGCCCCTTTCAACCTCTGAGCCTTATGCAGTCTTTCCTCCTTTTCAAAATACAAATATCAAAGAAGGAGTTTTATGCAGGGTTTTTTAAAAAAAAAAAAAAAAGGCTTTTTGTTACTTTTTTAAAGACCTGCAGAAATGGAATTAATACGGAATAAGCAAGATGTCTAGTAATATATTAAACTGATATCCTAATTTACAGCTCAGATAATGTTCATTATCAAAAACAGTAACATCTGTAAAAATTGTAACAACCTTATTTTTATATGATGAAATTATTAAAAATAATTATTCACCTCAATACCATGGTATAAAAATGAACTACATGGCTTCTAGGTATCTGTATGAAGAACAGTGGTCTTAGTATAAATGCACAAACGCTATTAATCACAAAATACTGTAATTATATTCCATTACTCCTTTAATAGATTTAATACTACATAATAATATAACACAGTTCGATATGTCCCACAATTCTGCCACAATACCATAGTGCAGTCAGTGTTACAGTAAAAATAATCCATATTAAATGATTCTGACTATCGTTGCGCACAGTGTTTCTGCTGTTTGTCAGCGCTGTTTCATCTGTTTAAATCGCCATGTCATTGTGTTCTTCACCGAATTCAAGCGCTTCACTCTGGATCTCACAGCGCTGTTTAGTGCTGGCGAGTAAACGCATCTGCTCTAGTGAACTTGCGCTCCGCTGCTGTTTGAACTGTGATCTGTAGCGGATAACGCGCGCTTTAAACGACCAGCACATTTAATCCATAACGCGATTTTTGTCTTTCCGTCCCCAAATTTAAGACCTATTAAAATTATAATTAAGACTTTTCTTATACCAATTAAGGCATTTAATACTTGTTTATGGCTTTAAAAGTGCGTTGTTATTTAAAAGAACACATGTTTATTAAAAAAAAAAAACGTACATAAATTCTGGACCTTCGACTGGATGGGGTGGGTCGTTCGAACCACCCGAACCCCCCGGCTAACGGCCTGGGGTTTATATAAATGTATCTCTGAGAGGAACTGACTCAAAAAAATGTTTACATTGCGTTTTCTTTTCATTCGCGTTTAAAGTTGCGTTCATAAGCACAGCGCTCCTTTGTTTACAGCGGTAACCAGGGAAACAATGTATCATTAGTCCATAAGCGCCACCTGCTGGCGGTTATTCAGTTCGTCTGCTGTTTTTCATTTGAAATAAAATAATAATAAAATAATTTTTTAACAAACAAATAATATTTGAACTTTATATTTATTGGACTAGTAGGTTTTGCTGTGATCGAGAGTTTAATTGGTATGTAAAAAATTTGATGTCATATAAGCTTCTTTATTAAAAGGGTCATGGGTCAACAATGATAACAGCAACTATTTGATTTTTTGTGGCAGGGCCGAGGAAAATTTTGACCAGGCAAGTAGAAATTTGAACCACTGGCCCGACTGGGCCAGTAGAAAAAATCCTTAGTGTTGAGCCCTGCAAAAAAAAAAAAACTAAAGAAATAAAAATGTATATACTTTTTTAACCACACCTCGTCTTGCACTAGCTCGACCTGTGTAATCACACAAATGTGATGTAGGCGGAAGTTCCGACCCAGTGTTTACAAAGCGAACGTGCAAAGAAATTCAAACGATGCCGAACGACTGTGAAGCTGGAGGAGAAAATTAGCTTTTCGCCCTACCCTTCCTTCTTGAATCGAAGTGCACCGATGAAGAACAAGCTACACATTTCCAACATAATTACGTAATGCATGAAGTCATGGACGAGCACTTGTAGTTTAAAAGTATATGATTTGAAAATGACCGATTGTTTCACTAGATAAGACCCTTATTCCTCAGCTGGGATCGTGTAGAGCCCTTTGAAGCTACACTGAAACTGCATTTTCAATCTTCAATCCACTGACCACCATTGAAGTTCACTGTATGGAGAAAAATCCTGGAATGTTAATTTATTTTTAAATTTTTATTTCTGAGGAACATCTTGGATGACATAGGGGTGAGTAAATGTTCAAGAAACTGTGGAATTCTGGAAGTGAACTAATCCTTTTAGTACAGTAATGTTAAATTTGATTAGGCCAGAAAGCAAGGTAAGGAGTCAGATACTTTTAACAGATGATCACAAATCTGAGCAGGTGCTGGGTTGAAAAGTAGTAAAATGTTGATTTTAACAAAATAAGATGGATCGTGAAAACTGTTATTTTTTATTTAGTACTGTCCTGAATAAACAATTTAACATTACAGATGTTTATATAGTCGACAAGACAAAATAACAACTAAATTTATATAAATTACCCCTTTCAAAAATTTGCATACAGGTTTTCAAGATGGCGGCTTGAAGGGAGGTTGTGTGTAGTTAAGCGGAAGTGTCACTTCGTTGAGTTTTCTAATACTATTTTATAACTTTTGCATGCTCATGTCTTGCATTTTTCATTATGAGAATAAATAACTACTTTTTGAGGCAAACAGAAAGCATGCCATGCAAAAAAAAAACAAAAAAAAAACAAAAAAAACACATTGTCAACAGCCCCGACGAGGCCGATGAGCGAGCTGACACTGCTAGTGCTAACACGAGCTCGCCTGCGTCTTCGCTGTCTGACGCGGTTGCAGAGAATACAGCCAGCATCTCCAAGATCATCAACGAAAAGATGGACCCAATATCGCAGTTGTTACAGATGCATCGTTCTGAGCTAGATGAACATGAAAAACGGATTACGGAGACCAGAATATCTGCTGTTGCAGATGTGGTAACCCCGATCAAGGCTATGCTACAGTCCCTCGAGAAACTCGTACACGACATTGGTGAGCGGGCGGAAGACCTTAAAAATAGAGGTAGAAGGAAGAATATCCGCATCGTTGGGTTACCTGAAGACGTGGAAGGTGACAACCCTACACGGTTTTAAGAGTCATGGCTTTGCATCACTTTGAAAGCAGGTCGTATAAAGCTAGAGAGAGCACACCGATCACTCGCCCCCAAACCTTCCTCTACGCAGCGACCGCGACCCGTCCTGGTGAGGTTTCACAACAGTGTGGGAGCTGGGGATCACTGGCTCCCCTCTGAAATTTGGAGACAGCACCGTGATGTATTTTCAGGACTTCTCAGTCAAGAAACGTCTAAAATCCCTAGGCGCAGAATACAGGTGTAACGGAGTGAGGGAGACGTGGAGTGGGCAGATCCATATGCGAGATTTATTAAATAGCAAAGGCGAAGACATTGTCATATACAGCCTTGGAGTCGAACGATGGCAGACACGTACAGCGTAGGTGAGGGTCAATCAAAGGCGAACGTAATCCAAGGGGCTGGCCTAAAGGGGTAATCCGATAAATCATGCAAGAGATCCGAAGGGCAGGCAGCGAAACAGACTAGACGAGATAACTTGGCTAGGAAACAAGACTAAGAATAAACTAGACCCAAGATAACTAGGTGATGGCTCCGTAAAGTAGCTAACACAATACAATACTCTGCAAATGGCAAGCGGAAATCCAAGGCTTATATACAGTGTCTGATTGGATGCATGTGATCAGCGCAAGGGAAGATGGGGAACGTAGTCCGGGGTGTGGTGCAACAGTCTGTGTAATGTGAATGTAATGAGAGGGTGACATCTGGTGGTGAGCAGACCGAAGGTCACCGGCCAGATTAGTGACAGCAGGCAGATTTACCCTGCTCTCCTCAAGGTAAACTTTTGTGGCTCGGTGAAGGTCTTTCATGATCTGGCTGCTGTCAAGGCGTTTCTAGATTCACTAAATGTTGGGCCTGTTGGTAAACCTGATCACCCAACTCACATCTCCTGATAATTATGCATTGGTGTGAGTACAAATATTGAGAACTTAATGGGGACTCTGAGACATGTTGGCTGACTGGGTTAACTGTACTGTTTATTAAGTTATGCAGGTGTGAATGGTGGCACTACCACTTGATGTTTTGGTTGGATATTTCTTTAGTCGTTTCCTTTTGTTGTTAGGAGACCCCTTTTCACTGGAGCAACGGGAGGTAAAGTATGTAATCTCGTTGATGTTTAACAATTCTTGTTCGAGTTCTGTGTTTTCACTGTTTATCCTTTTGTTATTATTATTATTATTTTAATTTATTAATTTTAGTCTACACCTACAGTAACATCATGTTCACACAGAGCACACAACACCTCTGCACTTACTCCTGATTTCTCTCAACATGGCAACACGAGAGCTGTCAGTCAATACATGGGAAAACAGAAACTACCGTTACTTATTTGAAAAAGTAAATCAGATATTTTAATGTAAACTAAAGAGTAACACATTACTTTAGAAGTTACTTTAAAAAAGTAATTTGATTATGTAACTCACATTACTTGTGATGCTTTACCCCCAACACTGACGACAATTGAAGTCAATGTATGTTTGTTTACAAAGCAAGCATAGTGACTTTAAGAATTGAACAAGAATTGAGCGTCCACACAAATAAGGCCAGAGCCATTTTGCTATTTATATTTGCAGGCCATTTTCTGGAACAGATACTGCATTTGTAGACGACGATGACGTAGCGATCCAGTGTCATGAGCACCATGAAGAAGACGCTGCCGTAGAGACCCATCATGACGAGACCGCTTACGGCGTGACACGCGAATGTGCCAAAAACCCACTCCTGCGCAGCACTGTGAGCCCAGAAAGGGAGCGACACCACAAAGAGCAGGTCACAAAGGGCGAGGTTGAGGAAACACACGTCTGTCAGACTGGATCTTTGACGGTTTCTGATCAGGACCCACAGGACCAGAGCGTTTCCGATCAAACCCACAATGAAAGCTGTGCTGTACAGGATGGGAAAGAAAACCCCAGTGAAGGGCTTGGTGTTGCTACCATTGCATGGTGCTCCATAATTGTCAATGTTGTCATAGTATTCACTGTAGTCTGATGTTGTAGCTTAGAGAACACACAAACAACACAATGTTAGTTCATATAATATAATATAGGCCTATTTATCATATAATGTATTACAGTGTGGAACAAATCCATGCGAGTGGAAACTATATACACAAATAATGAGAATTTGTCCTTCTCACATGGATAAATGAGTGAGTGAGGAATTTGAAGGAGTTGCAAAAATGATTTTATTACAAGATTCAGTGACTCACTCATAAATACTGAACATTTCATTACTGCATTAGCATTTTTGAACGAATCTCTTGAGTTGTAGGTTCCATGAAAACGAAACAAAGATTTTACTAGGCCTAAATATATTTCCTTAATAAATATTTTTTTTTCAACTCAAAAGCAAATACGCACGTTATTTTGTAAATGGTTAATAAGCACTTAATAAAAAGTGTGTCATGCCCAGCAGATGTGTTAATAAATAATTTATTCCTTGATTTTCTTAATAAAAGCCAAATTCTTAACAACAACAACAATAATAATAATAAAATCACCGTGTTTATTGCTAAATTTAACGTGATAAAAAAATCGACAGGCTCGGTTTGGCCTCCAAATGTCAAACTAAAAATAACTTTTTAATGTAGCATAATTACACTAAATAGACAGTTGTGACCTACCAGCCACAGCACCCGGGTCCTCTGTCATGTTTCTTGCTGAAATGTGTGTGATCCTGTCTGTGAAATAGATTGAGAAAACACAGACAAGATGGGGTCGATGATTCCCAGCTCAAAAACTCTTCAAAACACACCACCCCCAGAAAAACCCGCCCAAAACTTTCAATGCCAAAACAAAAAGTGTGACAGAATTACAATGCGTGTCATCCAAAGTTGATACTGTTGTCGCCTACTTAAAACTACAGTGACAATAAAAAAGAAAAAAAAAATATATATATATATATATATATATATATATACACGGCAAATACAGAACAAGAAAATGAGCAACTACCACAAGAAAACATTTCTAGCCAAACTGACTCATCAGTCTGAAACAAGACGAGATGCGGAGCCTGAAAAATATGATCGTCCCATGTAGGAAACATCTGGTGTTGTTTTTAGTTGTTATTCACTTTGCCTTATCTAGTACATTTATACGCCATGACCTTGAAAAAGTTGAAAGGTAAAAACATTAAACGGAAGATCTGATGAAAATCAATGAAAGACAATGTAGTAGAAACTCCTGTTCGCACCTGCAGCGGCTCTTAATGCAGCTCATCGACTCCTCGTTCTGCAGACACGATTATCAAAGTTTTCACAAACCAATGATTTTATATTCCAGCAGTGTTTATTGATGATAGGCATTAAACGTGAAGAATGCCTACCTTTCACAAAAACACTGCAACAGTTTATACAGCATATGTTCATGGTGACATGCCCAGCCAGCAATGACATGTGGGGCCCAGATGAGGGCTTCATGGGCGGCAAATGTGGGCCCCATTATGGGCTTGCACCCGGGATCCACATTGGGGCCAGCCGTGGAAGCCCAGACGTACTAAAAGTGGGACCTGTAAGGGTACTGCATGGGTCTTAATTGGGCAATTCATGTCAGACCGATTTGGGCCCCACCTGCCCAAAGGGGTTTAAAGTGGGTTTGCACCCGGGATCCACATGGGGGCCAGCCATGGATGCCCAGGTGGGTTTTAAGTGGGATCTGTAGGGGTCTTATGTGGGTCTTAACAGGGCAATTCGTGTCAGACCCATTTGGGCCCCACCAGTCTGAAGGGGTTTAAAGTGGGCTTGCACCCGGGATCCACTTCGGGGCCAGCTGTGATTGCCCAGATGGGCTTTTAGGGGGACCTGTAAAGGGTTTTAACTGGGTAATTCATGTCAGACCCATTTGGGCCCCACCTGCCTAAGGGGTTTAAAGTGGCCTTGCACCAGGATTCAACCATGAATGCCCATATGGGCTTAAAGTGGGCTCTGTAAGGATCTTATGTTGGTCCTGTAAAAAATAAAAAGTTGAGTTAACTTAAAAAATTAAGTTAATCTGCTGCAAAGCAATTTTGAGTTTACTCAATTTTAAAGGAGGGAAGTTGTGCCAACTCATATATAAAAGTTCAGTGAACTTCAGTGAAGTTGAGTGAACTACCAGTCAGAGTTGGCACAACTTAGTTCTTGAAGTTCAGTAAACTCAAAAAAGCTTTGCAGCAGATTAGCTTAAATTGTTAAATTGACTCAACTTAAAATATTAGGTAACCAGCTCCAAAGCTTTTTTGAGTTTACTGAACTTGAAGAACTAAGTTGTGCCAGTAATTTTTTGCTTGAAGTTCAGTAACCTCAAAAAAGCTTTGCAGCCGGTTGCTTTAGTATTTTAAGCCAACTCAACTGCATTTTTTACTATTTAAATGTATAACTTTAAATTTTACATCCAGACTCTAAGCCACATTGTATGCTCCTCCACATCCTTTAAGAATACAAATGCATGCAGTATGAACAATACTGTAAATATAACACAAACAAGATTTTGTCATCATTACAGAAAGTATTTATTGGCATTCTGCAAAATGAACACAATTTAGCTTTTCTCCACTCAAACTATGATGTAACTAGGATGTGACTATTTACAATAAAAACACTCTTAAACAAAAAACACACACCTAAAAATTATTTTTTTAAGTGCCAGAAAAATGTAACATTAAAAATATTAAAATTCTTCAGCCTTAAGTAAAGTTTTAAATCAAAAGTCACAAAAAAACTTTTATATAATTTAAAGGAAGCTAAACTTCACCGTCATTTTAAACGTTCATCTTGCTCCATCTATTATTTTGGCGCATCCATAATGCAACAAACACACTGGATCAAGAAGCAAAATATTTCAACTATTAACACAACACTCAAAGGAATAATTCAACCAAAATTATTCTGAAAATTTATCGTTTACTCACTCCCATGTTGTTCTAAACCGTTGTTCACACTCAACACAAATTAAAATATTTTAATGAAATTTGAGAGACTTCTGTATTGAAAGGCTGTTCACCCAAAACTTCAAAGCGTTCATAAAGAGATCATAAATAATTAAATAAATATATAAGTTAATATGAATTGAGCAGTTTAAGTCTCCTGAAGAGACGCAATTGTAGGGATGCATGAAATAGGATTTAGAAAATAGCACATTTGAAAATAGTTTATTTTCATTAATATTAGTATATTTATACCTTTGATACTAGTTTTACTTATTAATATTATTTACATATATTATCTATTAACATTTTTGTTTTTCCTATAATGTATTTTAGCCTGTATTAGGGTTTTACACACTCACACAAAAACTAAACAAAACAGCATGTAGTTTCAGTTAGGTACTTTTATTTTTTTTAATTGACATGAACTTGAAGCAAAAATGAAAATGCTCTAAAAACAGTTATTGGCTAAATACAAATAATAAATGACAATTAATAATTTGACATATAAGCAGTATGCCCTTCAAAATATTAAAAAAGAGAAAAATATTGGGATAGTTTTATATAGCTTTAACACTTAAGCATAGACTCAAGTAATAATTTTAAGAAAAATCTAACAATGAATAAACTCATTACCTCTATTACTTAGTGGAGAAGAGAGTATCCTTAACCGAACAGAGCTGGTCACACAAAAAAGAACCTAAAAAAAAGAAAAATACATTATTGGTAATGGGAAACAAGTTACAATATGAAAGTTAAAATTTTATAGACATTGTAAGAAAGAACTTCACCTGTTGAAACTGTGTTGATAGTCTGTGTAGCTGGATAGTTGATGTCCAGAAAATGAGTAATGAGGTGTTTTGACAGTTACAATTTTTTTTTTTTTTTTTTAAGCCAGGAATAAAAAAATAAAAAAAACCCTAAACTCAGTTCTAAATAGACCTTTAAAGAACCGTCTTTTTAGAGTGTACTTATAATGCAGTGCTAATTGACATAGCTTTTAAGCTATCACTGTATAGAAAACTAAAATATAATACAATTTCTGTTTTTTTTTTTTTAATATATGTTATATAAGGCTCAAACTCACAGCACTTGCAGAGATGGAGCAGCATTTAGTGTGAAATGCGTGATGTGTAATGTGATCACGTCTCTTCAGAAGACTTTGTTTAAACCATTCGATTCTTATGTATTTGTTTTACAATCTCTTTATGAACATTTTGAAGCATCAGAATTTTAGGTGAATAGTTTTTCAGTGAATGGACAGAAATACCTCAGGTTTCATTAAAAATATCTTCATTTGTGTATTAAAGATGAACAAATGTCTTATGGGTTTGGATCGACATGGCTGTGAGTAAATGATGACAGAATTTTCATTTTTTTGGATGATCTAAATTAAGCCAAAGAGGACAGCAACAGCAGTGGTAAGGCCATGTATATATTCCAACACAATCTGCGTCTCTAGTACTACATCCTAGGCACCTTTAGGTTTGAGTGGATGACAACATCATCTTCCAGTAATAGTTAAGATGCTCATCTTCATCCCCTTGGTGTGGACATCCTCTGGCTTTGTGTCCTGCAGTAAAAAAAAAAAAATATATATATATATATTTTTCCTACTAAATATTGACATTAAATGTTTAAAACATAACAAAAATAATAATAATAAAATTCTGGATAACGACTAGTTTTTACCAGTACAGAAATAAGTCAGAAATAATACAAAAAATACATGTATAAAAAAATACTGCATATCTTCACTGTATGGAATAAACTGACTCTTATTGAAGCTGCTAAATTTGTTCAGTCAAGAGGAGTGAGTGTTGTCTTAGCTTTTTATTTAATTTTTTTTTTTTTTTTTTTTGTAACATTAACGGAACAAATATCAGCAGGTTTATGAGACTAACGTTAATGCACGGATCAAATTTACTGACACACAGGCGATTTTATCTCAGCCGTTGACTCTCATTTCAGACCTACAAGTGATTGTTTATGTACATAATCACATTTTGACATAACTTTGTGTATTTGACAATTTAAGCGAACTAAGCTGCTACAGAGAGATGAATCTGTGATCGCATATTTTCTGCACGCTTCGGTTGTGTGTCAATAAACACGTTTATCATCTTACACGTCTTGCACTTTCACATATATGCACCAGTATCGCGGATTCACAAAAAAAAAAAAAACAACAAAAAAAACCCAACAACAACTGTGTGCCAGATAAACTAGTAAGTTATATCGCCTACCACAACGAAATACAACACATAATTAACCTCTATCTGGTTAATTATATACTCGTTTAATCGACATTTGAACTGTATCTATAAAAATATATCTGTATACATACCTTGCGAATGCTAACGTTAGCTGACAGTGCTTGGAAAAACAAAGCTGGCTAACTAGTTAGCCACCAGACTTCATTCAACAATGTTTATTCTTTCTTTAAAGAACATTTGCAAACCTAACTGTGTAGTTTATTTGGCTTACTTTCTATATTAAATCTGGGCAGAAAGAACTTACCTTAAAAGAAGACATCCGCTCCCTTTGCCATCGTTGTTTATGTTTGAAGCAGTAAACTCCGAGTATAGTTCAGCGACGGCACTTTGCGCAATAATGTCAAGTTGACCGCTCAAATGAAGAAATAAAAAAAAAGAGTTTGCTTAACTTTCTTATTTGTGTTCATTGAGAAAAATATAGTAAACATTGAGTTAACAATTTTTATGTGTAAACTTTTTGGTGTCCAGTTTTTTTAAACTGAGTGAACAATTTGCAAGTTGGAGTTTTGGGCAATTCATGCAAGGCCTATCTAAGCCCAACCATGCCAAATGGTTTAAGGAAACAATCTAAGAAAAATTAAAAACGAAGAATGAATATAAGTACAAGATAAATACAAGACACTTGATGCTTTGAACTGCAAGAAATATATTAAATTGAACAACAAAAATTATCTTTAAAAAACAATGTCACAACATACAGGTAAACTAAAAAATATATTTTAAAAAATCTCTGAAAAAAAAACTCCAAAAAATACAATACAAAATCCACTCATGATATATGACATTGAACAACAAACATAATCTTTAACAATTTAAATTTTACAACATACCGGTAAATAAATCAAAAATATATATATTTTTTAAATCTCTGGAAAAAAAAAAAACATCTCTCCAAAAAATACATCCAAATACACTCATGGCGTTTGTGTTGTCGACGCTCTTTTTTCTCTTAGGGCTCTTGCAACCCCCCCCCCCCCAACCCCCACCAACCCCCACCAACCCCCACCGGACACGAGGCCCAGCCAACGCCCAGGAGGACCAGGCCGCCCCAGACGCCCCCCCCGGGATGTGCCGGAACCCGCCCCCGCGCCCTAGCCACACTCCTGGAGGCCCCGGCAGCACCCCCGACCCCCACCCCCACTTAGCCTATAAAAATTCTATGCAGGACCCATATGTGCATTCCCATTTCAAACCCATGCCCACTTGGCCCATGCCTGTCCCTTATGGGGCCCATGTAATCAGCTCATATGGGCTTCCTATGTGGGACTCATACTACAAAACCTACATGGGACCCGCTGATTTCACCCAGCCAAAGCCCATGCCCACACAGTTCCCATGGAAACCGTAGTTAACCCATCTGGGCCCCACATGTCATTGCTGGCTGGGTGATCGGTTCTTCATATTCATCTCTGGTTTTGATCACTTCAGCTTGTTGTTATGGTTATTTTTATGTTCAGACAGGTGTCTAGGCATCTTGTCCATATGCATTCGTTAGTGTTTGCACGTTTGTTCTCAGAAGCATACACATATTAAACATTCAAATGTGAAGTCTGCAAAGAAGAGGAATAAACTTAAAAGTTTGACAACAGGATCATTCCGTCTGCAGCTGTGATTCTCAACTGAAAGTGCTGAGAGTATCTGAAAGCACAGAGAGATACAGGCAATAATCTAAGCAGACTATGTCAAATATTTTTACAACCAGTCAGAATGAACAGACCTGAACCCTGTGAGACAAACACATGAATCGTTTTCAGTATCAACAGCAGAAACAAACTCATTCAAGCGATCACTTCATATACAGCTACTAGTTCAAACGATTTCAACAGATGTTGTTTAGCTCTAAATTAACTAATGACTCAAAGTCATTCTCTCTAATACAGATGTCGGATCAATAATGAAAAAAAGACATCCGATGTATTTTCCATGAAAATCTAAATAAGAAACCTAAAAATAATTTAAGAATTATAATATGACCGCGTTGTGAATGAATCGAACTCATATTTAAACACATATTTAGATATAAATCACATTGAGCTTAACATTGTTCTCCGTTTTAGACACTAAGTATTCCTTCATTTTTTTCAGCTTTCAGTAGATTTCATTTGAACCTTCACTTTTTAAGTGTATATAATATTTGTTATAATATTTGCGCTGATGATGTGTATTGTAAGATTTACTCCACACATGAACATAAAGTGAATTTGATGTGAAACGCACAGCTGATTGTTTTCTTTGTCCTCCAGTGCTTCATTCACTGCTGTTCATGATCCTCCACGAGCTCCAAACATGACATGTGAAAGCACAGCAGCATCAGGACATTATTTAAGTAAGAAAACCAACTGTTCCCTGTATGTGATTTCATTACGTTTATGAAGGTCCAGGCGAAAAAGTTTGCAGAGCTCATATCCTCAATTTGGATTTTTTTCTGGAACCTTTTCAACTGTTACACCAAGTTAATTATAATCAATTTAAAGAAACAAAGAAAGGACACATCTGTTACTCTATATCACGACCTGACATACATGTAAAATAAAATGTTCCACAATAGTTACTTTTATTTTCTTGTTTTTTTTTTTTTTTAGGACAGCAAAAATATTTCTCTTTTATCCACTGGATAGCCTACGAAAACCTATGCACTGCTATGGGATGATATTAGACTCAAAACGATTAATAGATGCACGCACAATTATCCATGTACTGGATCAATTTTCTGCATGTATCTTACAATCCGCAAACAAATGCCTTTCAATTTGAGTCTGTGGAATTCGGGATTAAATGATTGTGCAGCGATTTGTACAAATACAGACATGTTTGCTATAAAAATGTTCTGTTCTGCATTAATAGATCATAAATTGCTCATGCAAAAAGGAATCGGTGCATTTGTGGATCAGGTGACGTGTGCATTTATTGAGGTGTTGCTCGAGTCAGTCTTGTTCAGTTCATTTGGATTTTGAGACTTCATTTTCGCAGTTTACAGCATTTCACGACGCACACACACACAACTACCAATGAACAAGGCCCAGTGCAATTCATTACCGTGTACGCGATTCGAAAAATTCGCAAATTTCAACCGGTGTCTGCAGAGTTAAGAATTACATTCATGTGCTGCATTTTGTTCTAACAGAGACATATTTGTGAATACAAATGTTATAGTTTGTATTAAAGTATCAGGGTTTGTGCATGTGGCGATTAAAATGTTCATTTGTGGATCAGACGACATGCGTGCATTCATTCACATCTCTTCTGAATCGATTCTATTCGATTCATTTGAATTTTGAGACTTTCGTTCCGCCCTTTTAGCCTTGCCCAGTGACAGTCCACACACACACACCTCGCGATCCACACGCAGCTGAGCCTAAGAAAATCTGCGACCACTACATGGCACGTGCGCATTTCATTGTGTACGCTTTTATGAATGTTACATTGCGTTTTATTTGTTTCTTTTTGGTTTGGCTATTCTCCCCTGTCTGTTAAAATATAGTAAACAGAATAGCTTATTTTATTTTTTTTTGCCAAACAAGAACTTCATCATGGTACCTTTTTTTCTGTACTACTGAACTGTAGTTATTCCTTCCTTATTATTATTATTAGTATTGTTATTTTTTATATTATTATTAAAGTGCTATTATAGTCGCTTGTTTAAGCCATTAGTAGTCTAGTCGCACGTTTATATTAAAGTGTGATGCGATCCAGGAAAGCCCAACACATGGTGAAATTTACCTTTTATTTGATACCATATGAAAGATGGGTTCAAGCCCTTTTCAAAACTGTTTTTATTTCCAGATTTGTATCTATTTCCACAGCTTGAACGTAACAATAGTTACGGCTATTTTAAGTTGGCTGATATAGATATGATTTCCAGGAATGGAATTTTGAGAAAAACGGGTTTAAAGTGAGACGGGTTTCACTTTCACTTCACGGGTTTAACAAGATCTGTCTGTCAAATCAGGAGCGCTATACTGCATCATTACACAAATACACTCACGTTTGTTTTCCGTTTTGTATCATGGCCATAGTCTCCAAACTTTTGATCACCCCTTGTATGTTTAGATAGCACGAATAATGTAGCCTACCTTGAAGTTTACATTTAGAAAAATGCGCGCAGCCCAACTGCTCACTGTGCATAAAAGTTCACTGGACTCTTCATCTTTAGTAATCAACTGCATTGCGAATCAGCATCATCAACTTCAACTTTGCAGCCGACACTGACTCAGAAAACAGTTTAGCAATAAGTACAAGAAATATGTTACAGCTATTTTTTTCCCTAGACATTCATTGTCATTCCTTTAGTCAGCAAGCTTTATTCGTCCGCTTGAGCGCGTAACAGGCTATAAACGGCTCACTGGTTTAATATAGTACAATTCATTTAAAATAAACGTGCGATTACTAATGGCTCAAACGAGCGACTACAGTAGCACTTATAATAATAATAATAATAATAATAATAATAATAATAATAATCGCGTACACGGTAATGAATTGCACTAGGCCTTGTTCATTGGTAGTTGTGTGTGTGTGCGCGTCGTGAAATGCTGTAAACTGCGAAAATGAAGTCTCCAAATCCAAATGAACGGAACAAGATTGACTCCAGCAAGACCTCAATAAATGCACACGTCACCTGATCCACAAATGCACCGATTCCTTTTTGCATGAGCAATTTATGATCTATTAATGCAGAACAGAACATTTTTATAGCAAACATGTCTGTATTTGTACAAATCGCTGCACAATCATTTAATCCCGAATTCCACAGACTCAAATTGAAAGGCATTTGTTTGCGGATTGTAAAATACATGCAGAAAATTGATCCAGTACATGGATAATTGTGCGTGCATCTATTAATCGTTTTGAGTCTAATATCATCCCATGAAAGCTCGAGCTTCATGCTTTGGTTCCACTCCGCTGCTCACGCGCCTCTGAGTGGTGCAAGTGCATTCTATTTTGGAACGCGGCTACTGTAGCGTCACGTGACCCCAGCAGGAGTGATGACGTCACTCGGGCAGCCTATATAAGGCTCCCGCGGCGAGGCATTCGGCTTTTTGCTTCTCATACGTAGACATATCGCATTCACTATTGATCAACTTTTTTTCTGATCAAGGAGTAAATAGCGAGATCTCATGGCGGGGCAAAGTAGTTCTGAGCTCTCCTGGAAGGAGGAACTTTATAACCTGTTAGAGTGTCCTCCGATAGAGAAACCTGGACCTAAGCGGGTCACGTGGGCAGACGTGACCGTCAGAAAGCCCATAGAACCCGTACCCACCCCTGGACGGCTCAAGACTTGCAGGAAGAACGCCAAGATAAACTACGATTATAGAGTTGAGCATTACTCAGAGCAATACCTTCGGACCAAATCCAGGCCGCTTCCCTCGCCCTGGAGAGAGGAAGTCAGGAACAGGTGGAAAACGCATGTTGATGCCAAAGCGGCTCCTGAGAGGGGAATGCTGTCACGTCTGAGAGACGTGCCAACCAAAGCTTACAAAAGCACGCTGAACGCTGTCTTGAAGCTCACTGAAAACAAATGGGAAGAGCTGGCCGAGACCGGCACGTTTCTGGTGGAACCCGTCAAGCCTCACGAGCCCGGGCGTGTGGGGTGGGTCGACACGCCCATGATCCAGAGACATTACAAGAATACGGTTGAAAGAAACATCCAGGAGATATTCCAAACGACAATAAAAGAAGCGGATCAGCTGAGGGAAACGGCTCTTATTAAGCCTGGAAATTCTCTCTTGAAAAGGTGTGGGATCTGGCTGAAGGACAAAGTCCTGGGCCGTCCCACACCCAAGAAGAGCTGCCTAAAACGACCCAAACCATCCACAGGTGATGAGACCGCTCCCTCATGGAAAAGCACTGAGCTCAGATACGTCACCTCCCATCAAATACAGATACCTGTGCGAGCGGAGCTGGAGACGGAGATCAGAACGGTCATGTTCGTCTCCGGATGTGAGATTGACTTGATCTGATTTCTCACCAGCTCTGTTTAAAAAAAAAAAAAAAAAAAAAAAAAAAAAAAAAAAAAAAAAAAAAAAATGTGTAAAATGTGCAAGAAATGGGTGCAAATATGAAAAAAAAAAAAAAAAAAAAAAAAAATTGAAAATGTGCTAGAAATACAGAAAAAAAGCCCATTTAAAAATGTGTTAAAAATGGGTGCATATACCAAAAAAAAACCCATTTAAAAATGTGCTAGAAATACAAAGAAAGCCCAATTTAAAAATGTGCAAGAAATTGGTGCAGATACAACAAAGGCCATTTAAAAATGTGCTAGAAATACAAAAAAAAAGCCCATTTAAAAATGTGCTAGAAATACAAAAAAGGCCATTTAAAAATGTGCTAGAAATACAAAAAAGGCCATTTAAAAATGTGCTAGAAATACAAAAAAAAGCCCATTTAAAAATGTGCTAAAAATGGGTGCATATACCAAAAAAAAAGACCATTTAAAAATGTGCTAGAAATACAAAAAAAGCCCATTTAAAAATGTGCTAGAAATACAAAAAAGGCCATTTAAAAATGTGCTAAAAATGGGTGCATATACCAAAAAAAGGCCCATTTAAAAATGTGCTAAAAATGGGTGCATATACCAAAAAAAAGCCCATTTAAAAATGTGCTAGAAATACAAAAAAAAGCCCATTTAAAAATGTGCTAGAAATACAAAAAAGGCCATTTAAAAATGTGCTAAAAATGGGTGCATATACCAAAAAAAAGCCCATTTAAAAATGTGCTAAAAATGGGTGCATATACCAAAAAAAAAAAATAAATAAATAAAAAAGCCCATTTAAAAATGTGCAAGAAATGGGTATAGAAAAAAAGGGTAAATTGGAAAAAATGCCCTTTTAAAAATATGCACGAAATAGGGGCAAATTGGGAAAAAAAGCCCCTTTTAAAATGTGCACGAAATAGGGGTAAATTGGAAAAAATGCCCTTTTAAAAATATGCATGAAATAGGGGCAAATTGGGAAAAAAGCCCCTTTTAAAATGTGCACGAAATAGGGGTAAATTGGGAAAAAAATCCCCTTTTAAAATGTGCACAAAATAGGGGCAAATTGGTAAAAAAGCCCCTTTAAAAATGTGCACAAACTGGGGGCAAATTGGGAAAAAGGCCCCTTTAAAAATGTGCACAAACTGGGGGCAAATTGGGAAAAAGGCCCCTTTAAAAATGTGCACAAACTGGGGGCAAATTGGGAAAAAAGCCCCTTTAAAAATGTGCACAAACTGGGGGCAAATTGGGAAAAAAGTCCCTTTAAAATGTGCATGAAATAGGGGCAAATTGGGGGGAGGAGAAAAAAAAAAAAAATGCATTTTTAAAAATAAATAAAAACACCAAATCAAAAATGTGTTTCTGTTTTTTTGGTCCCTAAGAGCTGGTTTTCCAAAGAGTGAATGTCAAGTGATTAGTCAAGTACATTTAAATAAACACTATAAAACTGTATTTAACTGAAATGTTTAAAGTGTGTGCAAGGTCTTCCTCAAATCAAGCAGAAAACAACAAAAAGGAAGCGAGAATTGTGGGCTTTTAACAAAAAGTACAGAGTCCTTTGTATGAAACTCAAATTCCTTCTTGTTTTTTTATTGAGGTTTTTTTTTTGTGTGAGAAAATGTGGGAAATAATCCTTGAAATGCAAAGTTTCATTTGATAATTCCTACACTGTGAAGGTTGTTTTAGTGACAGTATAGGATTTGGAGGCTCTCATGCTCAATGCTAATTTGCGTGTACATTTAATTACACGGTTTTGCTGTTTAGATGTTTCTAAATGATAAACACCTGGACGCTGCAGCTTGGATATGGATCTTTAAAATTCTTGATGGTGTTTCAGTTCACACACACACACACACACACAAACTCAGTGTTTGTAAATCAGGTCAGTTTTATTGCTGAAATCATGGCGTCTCTCCGTGACACGCTGACAGCTGTGACACACGACGCTTCAGGACGGTTCGTCTCTCACTCGTATAAACCCATGCAGTTTCTAAAAGTTCTCAAAAATCACACTATTGTTAAAAAGATGATCTGGTTCCTTGAAAGGTTCAGTTTTTCCACACAGGTTGAGCTCAGTGACGCTGATGTTTGTTTTTGTGCCGACGTGACAACGTTAGGTGCCATAATGTTCAAGCTGCCTGAAGATCGACAACAGGAAACCAGTCAAAACGACTCCTCTTCCTGCAGAACTCCCAGAACCAAAGTCACCATCTGGAACCAGTTCTAATGAAAATGAAGTGAAATGCTCTTACTGGATTCTTCCCTCTGCTGAATGTTGTTTGATCGTCACACTGTCCTGGAAAAACATCTTGCTACCTGAGCTACACGAGTGGTTTGTTAAAACTCATTTTGATGTTGGGATTGGCTTCAGTTTATGAAAGCTATTACTGATAATTCAACCGAATCTCAAATCTACTCCCAATGGTGAAAAAAGGAAAAAAATCAATTGTGCATACTGTTAAAGTGCATGCAGAATATGATTGTAGCTTCATCCGCTGGATGTTTGAGCATTAAAATAAGAATCGTTCTGAAAAGATTGTTTTGCCGTCTCTATTACATTAGTGGGAGATTTTACGCCGTGCCGTCTGACTGAACAATCGACTGAAAGACAAACTTATTCAATCATTTACATTAAAGAAAACCAACATCCTTCCATTAGGACCTATACATAAGAGTGCAGACTTTCAAGCATTCAAATGTCTACAATTAATCTGGCGGTTCCCACTAGAATCGAACCCGTGAGCCTGGCGTTGCAAGCAGCACACTGCACCGACGAGCTACAGTCTATGAGCGCAAGTGCAAAAAAATGGAGAGAGCTTCACATAGAACCGCTGATGATTTGAGATTCTAATAAACACAGTGCGAGGGGATGTTAAAATGTGTATTTAACTTAAAAAAGGAATCATATAAATCAAAAATAACAGGCAAAAGTAAAAGTAAAAACATGAATAAAACATGACGAACACCTTCAGGACATTTGCTGGCAGGTGCAAATAAGGTAAAGTTACTCTAGAAAGATGGTATAAAAATAACTTAAAACAATTATAATCCGCTCACGTGGGCAGAACACAGTGACGACAAGATAAAAAAAAAACAGACGTGAAATGAGAATAAAGCAGTAAGAAATGACTCTCTCAAGCCCCGCAGATTCACGCGATGAATAAAACGCTTCACATAAACATCACGCAGGTCTGAACGACTCGAGATGGTCTAGAATTCACAGTTTGCTGTAGATGCTGATGGTGAATGAAACCCTTCTTAACGTCCCTGTGAATGAGCGTCAGCATGAAGCAGCAGCGGTGAATCCTGTAAACATGCGTCAAACACCAGCACGACGGATCGGTGGGAATCGTAAACTGTCGCGTGGACCGTTTGTAAAAGCGTTCGCGCTTCACGAACGGATCCCGCTGCGTGTGAACGCGGTCAGTGCGATAGTACCGCGCCGGCAGGTAGTGCTTGAAAGTGCTGGACGTGCCGCTCGCAGCCGGAGAATCCGCTGATCTGAGGATGATGGAGTGACGTGATGGATGAGGGATCGGTGACGTCTGATCGCGGTCTCTCCCCGCAGCCGCCGTTCTGCGGAAGGATCTCAGACGTCCGGGAGCGTCCGGCTCGTGACGGGACCGTCGGGCCATCCGCGGTGCTTCTCTACGGCCGATGAAACCTGACAGACACGGCATCAAAACGGAGGATGAGCTGAGAGTCAGTGATGGTGGATTACTTGGAAATTGTAGGCCCTAACTGATTACAAATTACACACTGTAGTTTGTAACGTATTCTAATAGATTATACACATTAGGCACTGCTTTTTGATTACTTTAGAGTTTAGATAAACATCGTGAAGTGTACTAAGACAGTTTCCCAGACCAGTGATTGGGATGAAAAACAAATAACCAATTAACTCATTTTAAAATAAAAACAGTCTAAGTAAATCCACTTCAACAGTAAAAATAGAAATAGTCTGTTTATCTGCATGTCTTTGAGACATTTACCTGAAATCAGAGAACTGTAAGCATGTAAATGTCTTTAAATTCACGAAAAATTCTTTGAAATCCTAAAATGCTGTTTCTCAATTTTCTGTGTAATTACAGTGCTGTTATTTTAACCTCTTTTCTCCATATAATTACCCCGGTGACCACTGTACTTCAGTCATCGTCCAGCACACTCTCGACCTGGACGCCCAATCAGTACTACATTTTACCTATTGTTTAATTATTTAAAATAATCGGAGCACATCAAAATATTTAAGGTTATATTTGAAATCTTAATATGTACGATTACGGGGTACCCATGTCTTCAGCAAATAAAAAACGACTTCAACACAATTCATGGTTTACAAAACAAGATTTGTTCACGGATATTAAAAATGAATGAACAATTAACGTTACTCGATTTAAAGCTGGAAATTAGTACATTTATTTCTTACCGCTGAAATGTACAGTTTGCACAGCGGGACGTTCTTTTTTTGATCCATAAACAAAAAACTTCTCTATTAACATCGTGTTCTCTTCAGTTAGGCGTGTCAGTTTGATCCGAAATCATATTTACTCTGTAGACGGGAGACTGGTAAAAGCGCGTGCTGGAGAGACGCGTGTTAATTTCTGTAATCACTCTATGCATAACACGGACTTAATATTATAATTTAAACGCGTTTTGATTGATCTAATTTCTGTCTGTTAGTAAATGCTGTATTAAATGACTTTCAAGGCTCTGTATGGGTCATTAAAAAAAAACACCTGCAATGTTTTCATTGAAAAACAGATTACAGGGTTTAAAAAAAAAATAACCTGAGAATAACCATTAGGGAACGTTCTGTTATTTTAAGGTTATTTAAAAAACAACCACCCTGTAATATTCCAGAAATGTTATTTTATGTTTAAAAAAAAAACACTACCATTAGGGAAACATTCTGTGTTTGCTGGATAATCACCATATATATAATCTGATTATAATCCTTTTAAAATGTAACATCATCTACAAATACTTAATTTATGGAATCCAAGCATCGGTGATCAATCACAGCAGCAGGTTTGTATTCCTACTACAAATACTGATGAAGAACATCTTTCTGTACAGACATTTCTGGATTTCTTGTCATCTTATAATTTTGTATATAAAACTAGAACCACCACTAGGTGGCGGCAAGTCACTGAATAAGCTAATGAGTGAGTCTGTGACTCATTTGAAATCCTGGACCACAAAATCAGTCATGAGGGTCAATTTTTTGAAATTGAGAATTATACATCATCTGAAAGCTGAATAAATAAGCTTTCCATTGATGTATGGTTTGTTAGGATAGGACAATATTTGGAATATGAGGAATCTGAGGGTGCAAAAAAAAATAAAAAAAAATAAATCTAAATATTAGGAAAGACACCTTTAAAGTTCTCCAAATGAAGTTTTTAGAAATGCATATTACTAATCAAAATTAAGTTTCGATATATTGATGGTAAGAAATTTACAAAATATATTCATGGAACATTGGAACATGATCTTTACTTAATATGCTAATGATTTTTGGCATAAAAGAAAAATCAATCATTTTGACCCATACAAAAACCTGTGATACTTAAGATTGGTTTTGTGGTTCAGGGTCACATTTCATTTGTTCAAAAGGATTGAATCATTCAGGAATGAAAGCAAGCGAATTTTATATTGCTGAACTAGATTAAAACAGACAATAATGGGTAAATAAATAATAACTAAATACACAAATATCAGTAAAAAACAGGGACCAGAAGTTGTTCTGTTACCAATTTTGTGTTCAGCAGAATAAAGAAACTTCATGGAGATTGATGAACGAATTGTCATTTTTGGATGAAGTATTCCTTTAATATCAAGTTATTGATTTATTGATTTATAGATGAACTCGTATGAATCTGCTGGTGTTGATGTGCTTCACCTGGTCAGATGGCGGCTGGACTCGTGCACCTCCATCTCATTGCTCTTGAAATCATTCAGCTCTTTCCTGATGGCAGCCTGCAGCGACACACACACGGTTGTTTTTGTGAATTGTGGGGACTTTCCATAGACTTGTATAGATTTTACACTGACCAAACGATATTGTCTGTCCCCTAACCCAACCCTAAACCTAGCCCTCACAGAAAACATGTTTGCATCGTTACACTTTCAGATAAACATCATTTACTATTTTTAATCATTTTTTCAATCATTCAAAAAATTTCAGGTTTTACTATCCTTGTGGGGACATTTGATCCCCACAATGTAGCAAAAACAAGTACACACACACACACACACACACACACACACAGATGAGTTCAGGTCACTCCAGCTGCCTGAAGAGGCTCACAAACACTGTTTCTGCACGCTTTAGTCCTGTTTAAATCCTCTCATCTCGTCTGTCCCTTCATTTATATAACGGGGATTCATTGCGTAACACGAGCTGAGTTTTCATCTGCACGTGTTGCTCAATGTGCTGAATGATCGCACCTGACAGATGAGTTACCTGCTACTCGCACACCTTATTCACTTATCACTGGATTATTTTTTTCCTTCACCAGAACAGTGCTCAAAATATAACACTCAGGAAGCGTTTTTTTAGGAACTTAAATGAATATAAACACAAACAGCACAGAATAAATCATATAATGTTTAACTTATGCTTTTGTGAAGTGAAGCAACTTTAGAGGTTAAGCAGCTGAAGTTTTGTTCTGTAGGACATCTGTGTTTGTGTTTGCCTTGCTTCTTTCATGGAAAGTACTGATGCACTGTTTTTTTTAAATACAGAAACATAATTTAAGTTTTGCGTAACCCAAAAACGAAATGAAAAATTGTGTAACAGTTGTGATTATTGAATGGCAGGGGCTACAGAACTATTTAGTGACGTTTTCAAATACTGTTTATTGTTTATTGTTTAGGCATCAACTAAAACAGCAGAGACTAAATGACTGTTCTTCAAAATAATTGAGCTGTTGAAATGTCAGTGCATCACTAAGCGCTTCAGATGTGACGTGTCTCACAGCACTGGACCAGTCACATCTCTGAGACCAACACTCATCTGACCGTCCTTCACACACTCGCCTTGTCAGCGGCCGTGAGTCTCGTCCAGGGTTTGTCGGTGCGTCTGTCGTAGTCCTGAGCGTCCGCCACCTCCACGTAATCGCTGAAGCGGATGAGGATCTTGGCTCGCCGCAGATCCTCCACCGTGGGCCTCTGACTCAGCTGAAACACCGGCACACACACTCAGCACACATCAACACACGAATACACACTCGAAGTCATACACACTCACACTCCTACCTTGCGTGAGAGTCGGCGTCTGATCTCTCTCTTCTCCTCCATCTGCTCCTGCTCATTACGAGCTGCGGGACAAGAGCAGGTCAGAGGTCAGAGGTGTTGAGCTCACATCAACAGATTCAACACATACGGTGGTGTAAAATGCTCATCTATGAGAATCAGACTGCATCATGGGAAGTGGGCTTTGGTGTGCAAGTGTCTCTCTGTGCTCTGGACTCACGTTTGAGGATGTTCCTCTGCTCCAGCTCTTCAGCCGTGGGCCTCTGGCTCAGTCTCCTGTTCAACACACACACATTTACAGTATTTACAAAGCATACGCTCCTCTGTTGCCTCCCCAACCGGTTTGCTTTTAAACCACGCGGGAGAGACACGGCTGTGTGAGCGATCCAACACCTTATTTATGTTTAACGCATGAGACCAAATGAACCATTCTAGAGGTTTAAGACACCACAGGTAATTTGACTAATAAATATCACCATACTTCCACAGACTTCTGGAATCTCAAGTATAAGCCATTATTTAATTAAAAATGCACTAATTTGAATACATTTCCATTATTTCATTTTGGTTTGATTTTGTTCCCATAGTAGAGTTAAAGGTTTTTTTTTGGATTGGACGACCACTAATTTGCAAGTCGTGTACAATGAAACACGAGGAAACAATCCTTCAAGAAAATTAATACTATTATCATAATGAATTTAAGACTTGCTGCTCTGATTTAAGACCTTTTCAAGGCCTTAATTTACGGAAAAGAGATTTAAGACTTTAAAGCTTTTTTAAGATCTGCTGAAACCCTGGTAAACACAACGTGAGGTTGTATTTATTTTTTTAATGTGTGAAAAATTCGGATGGAAATGACCTTCAGATGCTGAATAAATCAATGTGAATTAAATGTAAACAAACCTTCAGAATATAGAGCGGAATGAAGTTTATGTAAGGAATGTTAAGTTTGGTGTTTGTAAGAGAAAAAAAAAAACTCTTTAAAGATTTGGATTGGAACTGAAATCTACTGAAGCAAATAGATAAAGAGCAACAAAACAAACTCTTAAAAGTGTATTTAGGATGTTTTCTTTCCTCTAGTCTGAAAGGAGATGTTATATGGAAGCAAAGCAGATCAAAATCTCCAAATGTGAGACAGATGAGCGTCACATTACTGCTGCAAATGTCTGGCTCTTCTTTGTGACACAAATGACAATTAGTGATTATGTAACCAAAGGTGGTTTCATTCACA
Organism: Labeo rohita; assembly: GCF_022985175.1. Lineage (NCBI taxonomy): Eukaryota > Metazoa > Chordata > Actinopteri > Cypriniformes > Cyprinidae > Labeo > Labeo rohita. The sequence goes on along the minus strand of NC_066870.1, from coordinate 1,018,371 downwards.
CTGTCTCTACTGCAGTATTTGACTCGTCTCACGCTCAGGTGTGTGTGTGTATGTGTGTGTGTACCGTGTGAGTTTGGTGCCGATGAGCTGTCTGGACTGCAGTCGCTCTTCGTCCGTCTGTACGGGTAAGATGTTTTTCTCCTGCAGTTCTCTCTGAGACGGCCTGTTACTCAGCTTCACTGCCAGAGAATCCTTCCTCAAGATCTTCAGCGCCAGCGTGTCTACACACACACACACACACACACACACACACAATGAGCTTTAAATACCTTATTGCAAAATGAGAACTAGGACAAATCAATGAATCTGCCGTTACCCGTCATTGCTAACCAGCAAACACAAACTGCTTTATTTTCAAGACTAACTTGTGAAGAGCGTATCGTCGTCATCCTCATCTTCATCCTCCTCCTCGTCCTCCTCATGGTCTTCATCCTTATACATGCTGGGCAGGTCCTCGTAGTCAGACTCGTTAGGGATGTTCTCTTTATCATCGTCACAGTCGATCACCACGGCCGGGAGAGGAGCGCTGTACTGACTCACGTGAACCGCAGAGCTGCTGGAACACAACAAACGAGCGGTCATGTGACAGCAGAGACGTCTGGGACAAATACTTGATAGAACAATCTGTGACACACTTCACACATACACCAAACACAACACTTCAAACCTGATGAAGGGCAGCAAATTAATCAGGGTTTTAAACAAATCGGTTGAGTGAATAATTCAGTGACTCACTCATAGTCACTTGTCGCCAACTACTGGTGTATCTGTGTAACTGCAGAAAGAGTCCGCAATGCAAAATCAACTAATGAGACTCCAGCACCTGAACTATTACAATCCGATATGAGCTACCCAGACTCAATGGATAATACATACGCTTCTGTATGTGCAAAACTCTAAACATCTGCAAAACATACCTGTACTTACAAATCACTAGTTTCTAGTTGAAATGAACACTAGAGGCAGTAAAACTCTGACAACTTTTAATCTTTTTCACACGAATGCCTGGGTTGAATATAAAAGCAGAGCTGATCGATATGTATAGTCTATGATAATTCTGTAGCTGATGTTTTAATGATGGAGATGCTGGCGTTGAATATGTCAGTCACTTTGCAAAAACAAAAAACTTATTATGATTAGTCCATTATAAAGCAGTTAGAAAGACCAGAAAGTGCCTCTGTGTGAGTTTGTCTTTGACAGTATATTTATATCAAATGCTACTGTTTTTAATGAATATTAGCACAATATTCAAATGCAAGTTCAATAAACAAGTTAATATTAGGTAACTTGCATAACACATTCTCTGTTTTTGCTCAGTTTTGCCAAGGAATAAGTTCCAAAAAATACCAAGTATGTGTGAGCAACACCTACCTGTGTTCGGTACTAGACTTGTAGTCAAGACCGCCTAAACTGAGACCAAGACACTACCAAGACCAGAAGGTATCGAGACCAAGACAAGACCAAGACCAAGACCAAGACAGACCATGTCAAGACCGATACCAAGTCGAGACCGGAGAAAAAAAACAGACTAGTGTTGAAGCTACGCAATAACTTGTATGAACAGCAGCATACTAGGGTTCAGCCGCAGTTTACATTCAATACATATTAGACGGTATTACTTCAACTACAGGCAGAGCAATACAGAGACAGACCATGTCATGTGTGTGACTGAGCTCACTGTAAATGTTTTTTCAGACTGGGTGAGACCAACTATGTGTAGCAATTGTATGACGGCTAGGGCTGGGCGATAAAACGATAACGATATGTATCGCGATAAACACGTGATCGATATCAATAAAAAATGTGTTGGATAAAACGTTCCATATTTTTTATTCTTCTGTGTCGGAAGAAAACAGAGGTTGCGAAGCAAGTTTGGTTGCATTAACAAAGGCACTCGCTCTCTGGTAACCTGGCAACGTAGGGAGTGACACGCTAACAGCCAATCATGTAACAGTATCAACTTTCGTTGCGCCATATCGTTTAAATAAAAGAGGAAAAGTCAGCTCGCCAGTATGGCAGTTTTTTTGGATATTATAAGTCTGACCGTAGTCAGACCAATGTCGTCTGCAAATTATGCAAGACCGTCGTCCCCGCCAAGACTGGTAATACCACGAACTTGATGTACCACCTTAGCCGCGCTCACCAAGAATTTTGACCGATTAATACAATCAGTTAAACGGTTTAAAAGGTCTTTTTTCAGTTATTTATCAAAATATTTTAAAACGTTTTTTGGATGGTTAAAGTAAAATGAAATTGCATTTTTGAGAGAAAAAAAGATAAATCGCGTACGCCTATAACGTTAAGTCGTATTTTATTATTACATTCAGAAAGACACCAGGTCGCGAAATATTTACAGTACACTATAAACATAGGCTAGGCTATTTTAGTTCCCCTCACTCCACAAAAATAATTTCAATTTAACAGTATTTAGAAAAGAACAAAAATGAAAAATATAAGAAGCTAGGGGACAAGCAAAAACGAAACCTTTAGGGCGGCCGTACACGGTGCGAATTCGGACAGTCGGAAGACCGTATGGCCACGCACACGTCACGAGTGACTTTGTTTACGGACGCAGTGGTACACGGCACGATTTTAAAACCTGCCGATTTCGGAGGCAATCACATTCACGAAGTTCCGCGCCAAAAACATGGACTCCGAGGAAGAGATCCTTTCCTTTGTGGCAGCAATGGCTTGCGAAAAAACAAAAAAAGAAAAGAAAACGAAGGGCATGGCAAAGAGTTTGGCTGAAGGGCAGACTTTCTTTTCTTAATCGTCGTCGTGGAAGATGTAAATTACACAATCATTGCGTGTCATGCAAGTTTCTGCAATTTGTGACGTTGTTTTTATACATGTTAAAATGCTGGATAGTTCAGGTATTATTGTATACATACTGTAACTTACATGTTCTATTGTTGTGGAAGAACAGTAATGCAGAATCATAAAACTGCCTTCAGGACTTTTGCTATATGGTTTTCTTTTCTTAGCTTCTGATTGGTCATTTCCAGTTTGCTCAACAAATCGGCTCGTTCAACAGCACACGTCACGCTTTTATGGAACGCCATTGGGGACAATACCTATTATATGAAACGCGTGAAATCTGGACGCATTAACACGCAAAGTTTGTACGCGTAAATACGAAGTATATGTTCGGGTGTCGCGTCAGACTGCACAACAGCCAATAGCGTTGCTCTATTTAGGATTTAATTTGCATTTGTGATGGGATGGCAAGTTGCTGTATACGTATATAAACATCAGACGACATTTCTTTTCGTGAGGGATGACGTGCTGTTAGGTAAGCAAATACCTATGCAAACGTCACACGTAACATTTGTTCGTGAATGAGATCACAATTTTACGTTGGCATGTACATAGGCAAGCGTAAAACTTTAGAGTCAATGATGCATTTATACGTTGGTTGTGATGTCAGTGCTGTGTCATCTCATCTGGTTTGTACTCATGCAGGTTAGAAATAATACAAATAATACAAATATCTTGAATGTATACTGTATATGTCAGATAAAAATAATGTAATAACAACAATATATTGTAACAATCACAAATTTAACAATTATATTATAACAATCAGGCAAATCCAAGCAGAAAACAAAGCACCAGTAACCTATGACAATTCACAAATCTTTAAACCCAGACACAATCATACGACACATTAACATTACAGAATCACTACAACAGGCGGACCATGCAACATAAACTGTGGGGCAGCCAGTACAAGTCCAAGTGTAAATAGCAACAGTTGTGGATTCAGTAGACATTTAGATGCTATTTACTTATAAATAGTGAGAGATAACGTTACTATTTGCTCCTCAGTATTGTTGTGCATTAAACATCCTGCAACATAACTGACAGTAAATCATTATATTTATAAAACAATATTAAAATCATGGCAACTTATTGAGATATTAAAGAGCACTACCCCTAACCTTACCCTAAATGTAACTTTTATGAATTAAAATGAATTTTAAGTCAAATAATTTTTATTGAAAACAAATGCGTTTATTAACTGTAAAGTAATAAAAAAGCGCTGTCAGTGGGAATAGAACCCCGGTCTCCCTTTACACGTTACGCCACAGACGCTGACTAGAGGTGACTTTTTCCACATATAGGGTAACGTTAGACTGGCCTAGTGTACAGGCCCGGTTCCAGAACCAAATCACTGAGGGTGCTTCTGAAAATTGTGAGGGTGCTCACAAAAAATATGCATGGAACTGTATGAAAACGGTACCACCAAATAGGACTGAGTAATATAAATCGTCTACACTAGTATCGTAATTGTAGTTTCAACAAATGCCATCTAACATCAAGAATACACTGTGAAGGTTATTACTGCATGCTCATCTAGGAGCAGTTCACATGTCGCGCCTAAAAACGCGTTCTTTCCAAAGCGCTAAGTTACGCTCCCATGGCGTCTGTCGTTACTAGGCAACCATGGCCTACGCTCTCCGTGAAGACAAGTTAGTTTCAGCAAATGATAAATGGCTTTCTAGCACTGCCCTGCTACAAAATGTATTTTAAAAATGTCTATCCCTGTACAGCTATGATCAGCTGTTTCACCGTCTTGGCTGAGTTTTCAATGTTGTTTCTATAAAGGATGAAGCTGATTGGTTGGTTCGTGTCACATGACCCGAGGTGCGCTTTTAACAATTCAGCTTGTGCATTTACAGTATTTTTTACAGAATTTGCAGCGTTAAAACTAGTACACGTTTAACATGATAGCAAGCAAGATATGGAATAAAAAAATGTCCCATTCCATGTATTAATTTTTGTCTAGTCTGCGTGTTCATTAATTTAAAAATTAATACGCTATTAATAATTTTATCTGAGGGTGCTTTTGCTTTTGTTTGGGGGTGCTTAGCACCCTCAAGCACCCCCGTAGAACCGGGCCTGCTAGTGTATTTAGTTCTGCCAACAAGTAGGCTATTTGCAGTGGACACCTCGAATGTATTAATCAGAGAGGAAATGTGGTCCTTGGATCACCGGGACCACTCACTTTACCTACAGGACAAATTCCTTTAACGTTACAAAAGAATATAATGTTAATTCATGCAGTCATTGAGTGTATTTAATCATTGACCCTAAATTATCACCAGTTCAACTAAAACAGAAAAATTAGTATGTCGCACATCAAATAAGACTTAGAAATATTACACGTTCAAAAATGTCATGTTTACACGACGAAAATGTTCGTCTAGAAACACGTAACAAAAATACACGGCCAAAAATGTTACGTTAAGGCGATACAAACGATCGTGTCTTTAAATAACACGACAAAAAAATTCGTGTATAGACGTACAAAACGTTCGCGTTTACACGTACCAAAAAGACACGTACAAACTTTGCGTGTTAATGCGTCCAGATTTCACGCGTTTCATATAATAGGTATTGTCCCCAATGGCGTTCCATACGCTTTCAATCCGACAGCACCCGAAGTTTTTTGACATGTTTAAAAATGATCGTAAGGTCGTGAAGTGCTCGTAAGGCACTCTGCTCGTCTCGTAATTTCTCACACACCATACGAGAAGAGAAGAGACGATTTCCTCCGATAACCAAAAAAATCGCATGCGAGCTTGTACGACCTCAAAAATCGCACCGTGTACGCCCGCCTTAAAGGCCTTAGACCCCTAACGCCTTTAAGGGTAAAGCGAAACTGAAACTAACATTGGGTCTCTCACACGACACAAATCCAATGTCTCTGTATTCAAGATGTATTTGAATGCTAAAATATTATTTATTATGTAAACCTGGTTTTGTACTTCTCGCATTACAATATCCACATTAAAAAAATGTTTGGAATAATATCACGGCAGTACGTTGATAACGATTAAGCAGTGTGATTATTTTTTTTTCCCCATATGTTTGGCTGATTGTGTGTGCGCGTGCGGCGCCGGCGCAATCACTTTATTTTTTCCTTCTAACAGGGGAAACAACTCTTTACAGATAATCGAAACTGTAAACGGTTCGCTGTTTGTAAAATAAAGAAAAATAGGATGCCGCTTTCAGCCGTCTTCCTTTCGCGCAGCACAAAAATGTACCAAAACTCTGCATGCTAGCTACTTGTTGCACTTTTTTTGTTTGTTTGTTTGTTTTATTAAGTAAAAATAATTATCGTGTAGGCCTATTCATTCATTATATATAAATATAGCCTAGCTTTATAATGTTTTTCTCCATTCGCAGAGGCGCTGCAGGTGGTGCGACGTGTCCATGTGAATCCTCATGTTCTGTTGTTTGCTGCTTTTTGCGCATGTAAAATTAATCCCGGTAAACAAATGTTGGTATTTTAACGAGTCACAGACACTTATCCTTTCTAAAATAACTAAATTCTAATTTAAAAAAATCTTGTCGGTTAACGGTTAATAATCGGTTAACACGCCGTGTAGTTTTTTTTTTTTTTTTTTTTTTTTTTGTTTTGTTTTTTTGAGCGTGTAGTACTGCTAAATCCCCGACCACTATGACGGTCTGAGACAGCGAGACTTGACAAGACCGAGAGGTCCGAGACCAAGACAAGACCAAGACCAAAGACCGTCAAGGCCGTGACAAGACCGAGACCACGTAAAAGTGGTCTCGAGACATACATCACTATTCGGTACTGAACAAATCAGTGTTCTGGAATCACTTTCTTCATTGCTGAATCAGTTGAATGACTGACTGAATGACTCACTCATTAAAACAGTGACTTGCTGCCACCTACTTTCAATTTTATTTATGCAACTGTAACTGAAATGTAAATGCATTCATGCCACCTCTGACCTGCATTAAATAGTCAGTGTAAATGCATTGAGATGCAGCTTCTGTGCCACATGGAATTTTGTTTATTGATTTCATTTGATTGGAAACAGCCTACAGAGGAAACACTGAAATATGATGTTCAGTCAGTATCACACAGGCCTGAGGAACATGAGAGTTGTTGTTGAGTGTGGGAGCTTGCTGGTTGTAACGTGTCTGCAGTACTGGGTCAGGCTTTATCTAACACATCCGCAGCGGTTGGCAGTCAGTCAGTCAGTGCTGGTTAACTGGGCCATGGAGTCTGCGGTGGGTAGTAAGCTGGGTCAGCGAGTGCAGCGGCGTAACCGCATTCAAAGATCTCTGTGAGCTCCAGGAATATTCTGGCACACTGCTGCCCACTGACTGACGATCATGATCTTTGATCTTTTGAAATATAAGAGCTTGTTGTACTATAAAATTATAGGCTATTGCAAGTTTCGCTGCAAAAGGAGCATTTGTTGAAAAGAAGCAGCCAAAACGCCATACTATGGTAGATATTCACATCTGAGCACCTTCATCACATCAACACCTACTCCACTTCATGACCCTACAGCACATCACCATCACACCAGGCCTACAAATAATGATTATGTTGGTAACTGATTCTGTTGTTCATTATCCTTCTTTCCACGTTCTCACAGATATACAGTAGGGGGCGCCGTTACGGACCTTCTGAAAGAGTACAGCATATCTGGATCCAAAAACAAAAGAAGATGATGATCTTGTTTTTTTTATGATCTGTTGTTTATGCCGATGTAAGCTAATGTGATCAAACGTTCAACAGGGCATAAACCAAAAGTACCTAACGTTACTAAATGAAATGTCAAACCTCCAAAAAGGTACATGATGCTTTGGGGGTGTTGATGGACTCAATCCACTCCATCAAGAGTTTCTAAGCTTTTTGTTTGAAGAGTTTTTTTTTTTTTTTTTTTAACTTACCCAAAATAAATGACTTTTTGTTTCCCCTTAGAATTAAAAGGTAATAATTTTCTATATTTATATTTTTATATTTTATTTTTTTTGTAACTAAATAATTTTAATCCATTATTAAAAAAAGTAATTTTACACCCTGCCTAATGAGGAACACACACACTATGCATGAAAGCATATGGGTAGCAATATTCATTTTAAAATGCAAAATGCCAATGTATTTCTGTATTGAAATGTACATTTCCCCATACATATGTGCAATGTTTAGTGCAAAACAAAAATAATTTTAGTATGCATATTAAAAAAACATATTTTAACACTTTATAATTAAAATGTAACACAAAATTAAAATGTAAGTGTATTACTCAAATTGATTAGATATGTTTAACATGTCCAAGCCAAAACTGTCACAAAAATATCATTTAAATGCTATTTGTAAATGCTACTTATGGGTAGGACACTTGGGATTGCATTTTTATGGAGATAGAATTGTGGCATAATTCCCAATAAACAGATTACGATCCACAAATAAATGTAAAGAGAATAACAAAAATGAAACATATTGAAAATGAGATCCACAAATAAATCATTGGCCTGGTTTCACAGACAGGGCTTAGACTAAGCCAGGATTAGGCCATAGCTCAATTAAGATATTTAAGTCATTTAATAAATGTGCTTAGAAAACACACACACACACACACACACACACATCTTGAGAGAAAACAAAGGCACTGACATATTTTTAGATCAGTCAGTGCAAGTTTCTTTCAGTTAAATCAGCTCAGACTTCAATTTTAGTCTAGGACTAGGCTTAAGCCTTGTCTTTGAGTTTCACAAACATTTATTAAATTCAAAAATGAATAAAATGAGATGTGCAAATAAAAAACATTCACGAATATATTTGAATATATATACACATTCATTTGTGAATGGCTTTCTGTGCATGTGTGTAGACCGCATCGCTGATAATAATGATTTCTGTTTGCTCTGGATGATGTACAAATGCAAGGGATGCGATTCACAAATGAAGTTGTGTTTGTAACAAAAAATATATTTGTGAATTTGTCTTTTATTTGCAAATCTCATATTTATTTGTGAAGTTAATTCATGTTTGTGAAATATGATTTAGTTGTGGCTCTTATTCCATTTATTTGTCGATTTGTTACATTTTTGTTAATCACTTTACATTTACATTATTACTGTATTTGTGGATCATAATCTATTTATTTGAAATTATGCAACAATTCCATCTCCATACATTTTCTTCATAATACCACATGATAACTGTAGCAGAATGCGTTCTGAGCCAAAGATGCAGCAAAAGGGTTTTAATTTTTCTTAAAAGCATTGACACTTACACTTAAAATGTTTAAGTTGCATTTCAATAGGTCAGTATTTGCCATGAACCAGATGATTTTCACCTGCCTCAAAACCTCTCACTATTTAAAAAAGCACTTGGTTAATAGTGAATGCTGACCTGTTGCAGAGCCCCGCCTTGATGTAATGATTGACAGGTCGTGGGTGTGATCAGCTTGGAATGCATTTTCAAATCCACTTAAACTACATTATTATGGGGTATTTAATGAAAATGCAATTTAAACGTCTTTGTAAGTGTAAATGTATTCAACAAAAATAAAAAGACATTTGAATCACCATTTTGCTGCACCTTTGGCTCAGAATGCATTCTGGAATTCTCACCGCATTCTGCTAAAGCGCTAAATCATGCGGAATTATGATGAAAACGCAATCTCAAGTGTCCTTCCTGCAAGTCTAAATGCATTTAGGAAAAATAGCATTTAAATGATCATTTTGCTACTTTGTTTGCTTGGACATGTTTGGGTAATACACTTTTGTTTTCATTTTACATTTACATCCATTACAGTTACTTGTGTCATATGTAGAAAAACCTACATGAATGTCTAAAATTAGAATTATGGCACTTTATTCTATCATTCTCCATCCGTTTAATGTTCATGCATTTATAGTTTTAGTGAATCTGTGAAGTTTATGGAGTCTCACTAGCTATCAGGACTAGTCTGTGCGCAAAATGGAAGTAATGGTGTGACTTTTTTAACAATTATAGATGAGGATACAACTGTGAAATGTAAGTTACACGCTGAGAAAAACACATCTCAAATGCTTTGATACGACAAGCTGCATTAAACTGTCTGCTTCATGAGTTTGTTTGAAGTGCTCACTATAAAGCATTCTCATGTTTAGGCCACTTTACCCGCATCAGCTACGTCTATGTCTTATGCTACACGTCATATGTGTTTTGTCCACAGAAGTGTGTCATTCTCTAAACTAAAGTGATGTGACCCGGTTTTCAGGGCACAGCATGCAGATGCTCTGATAGTCACATCTGATGATGATTCTTTTCATGATGCTTTATAATGGGTTTTACCGAATAGTTGTTTTAGCCCCGGATGAGACGCACCTGTCTAGTCTCTGCATGGCGAGCGCCAGCGTCTTCTGCAGCTCATCGATGATGCGGCTGGACGGGTGAACGGCGCCGTACTGCAGCTGCAGCGGGTGACCGTACTGCACGAGCGCCGGAGCCTTCTGACCGAACGACAGCGGCACGGGAGATGACGAGTACAGCATGAGCTTCTTAGGAGGTAGAGGAGGAGATGGCTTTCCCTGCAGACACGACATCTTCAGCGGCTGACACGAGTCTGGACACAACACACACACACAGAGCACATCAGCATCTGTAAAAATACGATCAACATCACAGTCATATGACACACCTGCAGCCTAAGATTAGATACACTTCACAGTATTCATGTGTTTGGGTTTGGGTAACTCTCTCTCTCTCACCTGTGCTGTGATTGGTCAGTCTGGAGAAGGGTTTGGGCGGCAGGGCGGGAGGCTGTTTATGGATGAGCTGAGGTTTGGCGGGCGTTTCCTGAAGGTCACCGGAGAAGGTGACGGTTTTCTTGGGAGGAAGCGTGAGCGACTTGAGCGTGTTGTCCTGAGCACATACTCCTCCATCCAGAGACGCGCGGAAGTCAGCGGCTGAGAGAACAAAGCGTTCATCACCATTAGAAACGTGAGGAACATCATCGCTCCCGTGAGACTCTAACGTCCCGCTAACTTTGAGAAGAAAGAGGACGACTTGAGCTGGACGCAGCAGAACAAAGCACATTATTCAGCTCATGAAGCGCTTCGTTATCTGAGCTCAACTCATTAAAAACAGCCGTTAGCTAAAGCAGAGCTTTCATGCTATTTCATGGCTTTCATGTGCTTTAATTATCTTGACAGAATGAGGCAGAAACACACAATATAGCCGGTGTCCTTCAGTAACCATCATGGTTTCTGCTTCTGTCCATTTAATAAGCATAATCGTCTGTGATACGTTGCCCGCTGGTCATCTATCCTGAGAACATTTTAATTTGGCATTTGTGTTTGCATTGGTAACAAGCCTCCACTAGTTTTAATGGATGTGGTTGCCAGATTTCAGAGCTTTTCTCTTAAAACCATACACTAATTGCCCAGTGTTTACTTAATCTTCCCAACCTGGCAACCATTTGCACACTCTCTCTCTGCATTATGGAAAAAGCTCTGATGAGCTCAAAACATGTATGTTTGAGTTTACTGCTGTGGTTTAAAATACAGTATCTCACAAAAGGGAGTACACCCCTCACATTTCAGCAATTATTTTAGTATATCTTCTTAGGGAACAATACTATAGAAATGAAACTTGGATATATTTTAGAGTAGTCAATGTGCAGCTTGTATAGAAGTGTATATTTACTGTCCCCTAAAAATAACTCAACATACAGCCATCATTGTAAAACAGCTGGCAACAAAAGTGAGTACAAGTGAAAACAACACTATGTCATTTAACCATGCAAAGCCACATATCCTGTTCATCATGTTCATGTTTTTGTCTGCTTGACAAGATCATACAAAGTGTCTTGTATCAGAGCAGTTAAAATTTGGTGCTTTGAGTACAGTTCTCTCATACTGACCACTGGATGTTCAACAAGGCACCTCATGGCAAAGAACTCTCTGAAGATTTGACAATTAGAATTGTTGCTCTCCACAAAGATGGTCTAGGCTATAGGAGGTTCAGTAACGACCTGAAACTGAGTTACAGTACTGTGGTCAGGGTCATACAGAGGTTTTCCAAGACGGGTTCCATTCGGAATAGGCCTCGCAAGGGTCGATGAACGAAGTTCTGCGTCAGGTGCAGAACCTGGCTTCAAAAAACAGATTTAGAGAGGTTGCAGAAGTAGAAGGTCCGCTTGTCAGTGCTCAGACCATACGCTGCACACTGCAGTCGGTTTGCATTGGCGTCATCCGAGAAGGAAGCCTCTTCTGAAGCTGACTTACAAGAAAGCCCGCAAACAGTTTGCTAAAGACAACCTGTACAAGAGCATGAATTACTGGAATCATGTCCTATGGTCTGATGAGACTAAGATAAACTTGATTGGCTCAGATGGTGTCCAGCATGTGTGGTGATGCCCTGGTGAGGAGTACCAAGAAAACTGTGTCTCTCCTACAGTCAAGCATGGTGGTGGTAGCATCATGGTCTGGGGCTGCATGAGTGCTGCTGGTACTGGGATTCTATTATGTACTGTACATTTCTGAAGCAGAACATGATGCCTTCCCTTCAGAAACTGGGCCGAATGGCAGTTTTCAAGATTGTTTTCAAACACACCACCAAGATGACAACCGCCTTGCTGAGGAAGGTGCAGGTGATCTCACCTGAACCCTATTGAGCACCTATGGGGCATCCTCAAGCGGAAGGTGGAGAAGCACCATGTGTGTAACATCCAGCAGCTCCATGATGTCATTATAGAGGATTTGAAGAGGATCCCAGCAACAACCTGTGCAGCTCTGCTGAATTCCATGTGCAGAATGATTACGGCAGTGCTAGATAACAATGATTTGGCACAAAATATTGACACTTTGGACACAGTTTTGACAGGTTCACTTAGTGTGTACTCACTTTTTTGCCAGCTGTTTTGACAATAATGGCTGAATGCTGAGTTATTTTTAGGGGACAGTAAATATACACTGCTATACAAGCTGCACATTGACTATTCTAAAATATATCCAAGTTTCATTTCTACAGTATTGTCCCTTGAGAAGATATACTAAAATGATTGCTGAAATGTGAGGGGTGTACTCCCTTTTATGAGATACTGTGTATGCAAGGCTCATTCTCTTGTTATTTATGTTCTCCAGTGAAAACAACATCTGCATTTTGGACATATAAACATACAAATAATCAGTACTGGTTATAAATAAACAGTACTGGTAGATCTCTAATTTATACGGGGGTCCCACACCTTGGTTAACTTCAAATTTAAAAACCTTTTAAGGACTTTCCAGGTCCAATACCCTCAAATTCAAGCACTTAATGTGGGGACACATTTTAAGTGAGAGCAAGGTTACACTGTGTCACTGTGTCAGATACATCATTACAGTTTTCAAGTGTCAAACACAATGCAAAAAAGGTTTTATTCGACATTCACAGCCTATTTTTGCAACGTTTGAATATCATGGTACAACACAAAGTACCTCACCCGGGAAACACTTAATGTAATGCGGAAATGTGCTGAACTAACGGAAATCAAGCGAGCTAATATGCATAGGCCATGAAGTGTTGGCAAAATAACACATTAGCGAACCAGAGGGAATAATATGGAATTTTTTCCAGAAAGCTTCTTGCTGAAAATAAATTCACGCACTTTAATGGAAACCGTATCTATGTATGTTTATTTTCAAAAACCTTCAAGGATTTCAAGGACCAGTGGGAACCCTGTTTATAGGCCATTTCCTGAAACGCTGCATGTTATGAATCATGAAGGATCTACGCAGTCTCATGAATCCAGATTCACTGCTGATTCTCACGTACACACACACCAGGAATCTGAGACCAATCCACTGTGGTAATAAAGCAAGACAATGGCTGCTTCTCCAGATAATGGCCTGGCAGCATAATGAGCACACACACACTCACCGTTCCTCTGTCTGTCCTCCGCTGTCCGCTCACAGTCTGACGGCAGTCCGGTCTCCAGCCGGCCGTCCGGCGTCACAGCCGCCACTCTGGAGTCTGATCCAGAACAAACACACAACAATCAACTGCATTTCTACAGGATTATAATGATTCCTGAGGTGCACTTATAAAGTTAGTAGAATTTTCACACCAACAAAGAGTCACCATTTACATAAAAGGTCTTTTTCTACCCTCTTTTTAACCTTTTATTTTGAGCACTCTGTTTAATATGGAAACCCATTTCTGCAATTGGATTTTAAAAATTGAGAAAATAAGTCAGAATTACGAGGCAACTCAGAATACCAACTTTTTTGTGCAATTCCAAATTTACAGGTCACAATTCACTCAGACTGTTTTTACTCTATGAATTATGAGTTTATATTTTGAAATTCTTAATTTTTTTTTCCTTGAATTCTGAGGGCTTTATTCTCTGAACTCTGCGTTTATATCTCACAGTTCTGTTTTGTTTGTTTGTTTGTACGTACGTTTATTTGTTTTCCTGCCATGAAATATAAAAACAGAAGGGTAGGTGCAACTTCATATCTTGCAATTCTGACTTTGTATCTCACAATTATGACTTATTTTCTCAGAAATGCAAGGTAAATAGCCACAAATACCTTTCACAGAAATAAGCATCCATGTTTAACTGGGTGTGTCTCCTTTAAGCCTTCAATATAAATACTCACTGCTGTGATTGGCTGACATCTCTGCATATCAAATGAGCATTACTTGAGGAAGTGTTTTGAAAATGTTTGCTACATCTGTACTATTCAGCTGCTGAGATGATCTAGTGGTGAAGAGTGTTGATGTATTCAGATCTGCTCTCACGGCATCAAAGGTTTCAGCGCTGATCATTCTAGCTGATCACAGACGTGCCACGAATGCTTTGATCTCACCACTGCAGCTCCATTTCTGCTGTCTCATGAGTGCTTTCATCGTAGATTAGAAGGAAGTAGAAAACAAGTACTTTTCTAGCAGCTTGGTTTTAATAAAGGCTGTTTTTTGGACTAATGACGATGTTTATAGTTCTAAAACATACAGTACGTTTTTATAGCACAATGACCACTAATGTGTCTAATTAGATTTCTCAGTTCGTTCTTAAAGAATAGTATGTTTGATCATCGTAGTCTAATGATTAGTTAGTTACAAATGCACCCGTTCTGCACATGACAGCTGAAGTGCTAATATTCGAAGTATTTCAATTGCCATTTCTGGCATGTTAGGAATCAGTAGACATGGCTATTTATAAATGTAATATAATGTTCATTGTTTACATTATTGCATGCATATAATTTATGCATTTTAAAGTGTCTGTGAATATGATGCAGGTAACAGGTGCGCTGGGGAAGATCACCGCAAAACACCATATTGTGACGAATTACAAACCGTTACTATGAAACTTAAAAACTTGCCATTAGAAATTTCAAAGTAGCACATAATTCATCTTCTAAAGATTTTCTCCAAAGCTCCAGCTCAGACGGTCTAATGTTTATCTGACTGCTTGTGTGACATGAGCACATTTTTGTAGCGGCTGTATTTGATTTATTTTAATGTCAGGTATGAGATTAACTGAGAGCTGCTGTCAGTGAACGGCTTGGTGTTTCAGACACTGAAACTGAAGTGCAGTCTGTTGTCAGAACTCAACACTGGACTATCTCCAGTAAACACACAGCATGAAGGTCGGAGGTCATAAGATGTGAGAGAGCAGAACCTTTCTCAAAGATCTCCTTCAGCACTCCTCGTTTGATCAGCTCCTCTCGGCTCTGACGCACCGACATCTTCCTCTCCAGAGCTGAAAACACACACAAACCTGGTTTCAGAAGCTTTACTTTCACTGTTCCTCAGTGGAGGAATGATCTTCACAAGCCTCCAAAACATCTCACATCTTTAGAGGAACGTTTATTTGTTCATCTCTCAATCATTGTTGGATTGCATTGCATTACATGTTTGGATCATTTCAGTCTCATCTTACTAACACATACTATTGGAGATACAGAGTGAGCGCTGATATTCACATCATTTTATGTCAGTTTCTGCTTTACTCTTATAAATATCCCACAGCATCAGAATTTCATCATTTAAACATCAGCATCTGCAGTAAATTCATAGTTTTGCTCAGGTTGAGTCTCTGAGTAAAACTGAGATCTTTTTCATTCATATTCTCACTATATCAGACTACATGAGTCTATATGTGTTTGAGTTTCACAGACGCTCATTCACACTGCAGTCAAACACAGAGTCACACGTCATCATGACTTCAACATCTGAGATCTAATCCAGCCGAACTGTTCTGATGTTAAACTTCTCAGACGAGTCTCAGTGGCGAGTTGTTGCTGATGCGGGGTTTCTGCAGGTTTGATGAGGGTATACTTCAGATTGCTTTCAGACAATTTAAGAAAAGAAAGTAAAGACGGTAAAGAAAATGTAAGGAAACTGAATGGAACACAGTATGTCAATATGGTTTCTAAATATAGTCTGTTACTTCCAAACTTTGAAGCATTGCTAATACAACTTCAAACGCATCTTCATTTCTTTTTAATTAATTAAAAAAAACCCTTAAGGCCTGAATATCTCTGCTCCCAAACACCAAAATATGGAAATAAGTTCTTTTACTGCACTTTTGATCAAACTGCAAAAAAGAAGTGCTGCTCCTCATCAGTTTTTTTTTCTTTTTTGTTTTCCAGTGCAAATGATTAAAGATTCTTAATATCAAAATGCATTTACTGGACAAACAAAATGACAGAGGATTTGACTTATGAGAAACTGATCAAGATGAAGTGAGTTTATGATTAAACAAGAGCAAATATCTGTCAATGGGCTCAAATAATAACCTTAATCTAAAAGGGTAAAATGTTGATCAATTTTGTTCCACATCTCAGAAAACTTTATATCTTCATTTTGCATCTCCCGTAAATATATCTTGATTTAAGGATGTTAAGATATTTATACTGGAAAACAAACAAACACTGAGGAAGATACTCATGTTTTGTAACATTTAATGTCATGACTTCATGAATTCAAGACTTTCTGTTTTGATTTAAGACCCTCATTTGTGGAAGAGGGAATTAATACCTTTAAAAACCCTGTGACTGATCTCAGACTCACACTCATGTGTTCCTCTCTAACATCACACCGACTGGGATTGCTGAATATTCCAATTAACTGTCACAATGCATAAATTTACATAGAATATTTGATTTAGCATTTTACATTCATGATATGCTTATCATTTTAACCCATTTTCAGTTTTGTGCCTTAACAACTAAATGAGCAAATGTTCTCATTTATTCCTGCTATTATCGTACTGAATGACGCAGCACTGAAGGTCCTCTACAGAGTTTAGTTTTCAGAAATTTTCATCTTTAGGCCTTTTTTGGGTCTTAGGCCTAATTAAGGGCAAATTAAGACTTAAGATTGGCAGAAACCCTGCACATGCACAAACTGACTTCTGAAATATACATTCAAAAATGCAAAAAACTGCTGCTGAGGTGTAAAAATCCATAAATCACTGCTCTTTGGATGCAGGATTCTTTTGTAACCTCAAAATACTCATAAATCCAAGGCACTCGAATAATGTGAAAAAATAAATAAATATATAAATACATTTTAAATAATATTTTAAATAATATTTTTTCACATTATTCGAGTGCCTCGGACTGATGAGTATTTTGACTTATATATATATATATTTGTTGTTTTTGCCAGATGCAGCATTTTGTTCATACTGACCCTTTAAAGCAGTAGACTTTAATACTACCAAATCTTTTGAATGATTATGACGTTACATGAAATTTTCCCATAGTTCAAACAGCAGATCACAGCAGTAGCAACACCAAGGTCATGGGTTTGATTTCCAGGGAATGCAAGAACTGATCATATTTGAAAGCAATGCAAGTAATTTTGGATAAAAGTGTCTGCCAAATGCATGAATCTAGATGTACATTTTATGCATTTTTGTTCCAATATGAAATATGCATTTACCTGTTGACCTCTGCTTGAACTTCTCACTCTTCTTCTTCCTCCACTTCCAGGGTTTGAAGAGGCGTCCCAGAGTGGCAAACCTGCTCCTGCAGTGCATGGGCGGCGCGTGCGATCCAGACACCAGGGACTCTGCGTGAATGGAGGCCAGTTTCTCCACCTCCTCTGCTGTAGAGGAACACAGAGACTTAAGCCGATGCGCAGGAACAAACAGCTTCACATGATTTCTGCTTCAGCCGCTACATTGCGTCTCTACAGACGGCACATTTTGTGCCATTTCTGTGCCTACCGCTGAAACTGCAGCACGAGTAATGCAGGCACAGAACTAGGTCAAATACAGTGGAGACGCGCAGTCCCTGCTGACACACATCACACACACTTCACTACAGCAAACCATCAGCACAGCTCCACCTGAACACGCCACACTCGCTCATGGACACTCAGGTCACGAGAAAACACAAGGGCACGCTGTGACGAGCACGTGCTGATCACGCGCGCTCAGCGGGGTATTTATAGCCCCATCCTAATCATATTAACACGCGTGACGCACATTAATCAAAGAGGAATTTAATGAAGAGGATTAAACCAGCAGATTTAATATGACGGCACGTTTGCTGATGCTCTGACTGCATGATCTACACTGACAGAGCTGCTCAACAACACACTGCAAAACTGCAACATTACAATCAATGAAGCCCAGCACACACACACACACACACACACACACCAGTCCTCCATCTTAATTATCCCCTTTGAAATATGAACAAAGAAAGTTACGAGGCTTTAGAAGCTGCTCACATGCTGCACAGATTTACCTGAAAATTCATCAAGACACATACATGGTCTGGAGATTTAAAATTGCTTTAAAATTGAACTGCTTGATGCATATACCTGCATCTTAAAATCCTGTTCACATGGTCGCTGGCACTGGAAAACTGTCAACACAAACTGTCAAAATGAACTGTTGTTTTTGTTGCTGTGGATCACTGTACGTACGAACAAACTTGTGTTTTAATAAACTAATACATAAAAAAGCTTAAATATAAACAACTGGGACACCTGTTCTACCATGTTTTTAAATTGACATTGGCTTAAAAACACTCACGGCATCAGATGCTAAAAAAACATGATACTTCACTAAGCACTATTTTACAGTCTGCATGAACTAGAAGCTGCAACTGACGTCAGTATTGTGATGTACTTGTGAGCACATTTTCAGATTTTGACTTAAAGCTTACAAAAAAAAATCCTCTAGATTATCTTTCATGAATTGTTCACAACAAAACCAGTATTGTGTGTTAAAGTACAAAAAGTACATTTTGATTTCATGCGAATTTCAACTTTGATAGCACTGACATTTAACACAAAGTGCTTGAGTTGACCAGTGAAAACAGTTGTGGAGCGCAGTTTGGGGGGGAAAATCAACACATCTAAAACAATAAGCCAAAGACAACCATGTGACTAAAGTCTATCCACTTTATGTTGCAACACAGAAATAAGCATTTTCCGGTGAATGTGCGAAACTTCTGATTCATTAGCCATTATAGGAAAATAACTATAGAAATAACACTGCAGTAAATGCTACAATTATTTGCACTACAAACCAGTATGTTTATAATTTACTATATATATATATATATATATATATATATATGTGTGTGTGTGTGTGACCCTGGACCACAAGACCAGTCTTAAGTATCACAGGTATATTTGAAGCACTAGCCAAAAATACATTGTATGGGTCAAAAATCATTAGGATATTAAGTAAAGATCATGTTCCATGAAGATATTTTGTAAATTTCCTACTGTAAATATA
This sequence comes from Labeo rohita, assembly GCF_022985175.1. Taxonomy (NCBI): domain Eukaryota; kingdom Metazoa; phylum Chordata; class Actinopteri; order Cypriniformes; family Cyprinidae; genus Labeo; species Labeo rohita. Next base: position 998,857 of record NC_066870.1, on the reverse strand, counting down.
TCAAAACCTAATTTTTTGATTAGTAACATGCATTGCTAGGAACTTCATTTAGACAACTTTAAATGTGATTTTCTCAATATTTTTATTATTTTTTTTATTTATTTATTTTTTTTATTCCCTCAGATTCCAGATTTTCAAATAGTTGTATCTCAGCCAAATATTGTCCTATCGTAACAAACCACACATCAATGAAAGCTTATTTATATATTATTATAAATCTCAATCTCAAAAAGCTAAAAGCTTAGCCTTATGGTTTGTGGTCCAGGGTCGTCTGTGTGTGTTTGTGCATGTGGTTTATATATCCTGGCGGGCACTTAAACCTGAATACTTGTGTTACGGTGGGGACCTAAATTGAGGTCCTCATGGGTGCAAAAGCATATAAATCACACCGAATGCAGTAAAAATGCAGAAAGCTTCCTGTGATGGGTAGGTTTAGGTGTAGGGTTGATGTAGGGCAATATGTGTGCGTGTGTACACAAAAACGAATCCCTCGTGAACGCCACTTTTGGCAGCGTTCACACAGGACAGAAACAGAAGATCCAGACCCGTTTTTAAAAATTCCAACTATCTGAACTTGACACGCCTTATTAAAACAATAACGCACATGCGACACGTACAAGAGGCCAATAATTAAGATCAGCAAAATCCGAACACAACAACGCGTCCAGGGTAAAACGCGATGCAACGGCCAAAGACGCACATAAACATACTGCTGTAAACCAAAGGATGAAAGCAGAGTGGACGCGGAACGCAAGAGCGCGTCTGTGTGCGCAGATCTCTGTCCGCTCGCGTCGCTCGGTGTTTGGAAGCGCAGGACACATGAAACATGTTTACTCACCGTCCTGCGCGTGGCTGCCGCGGCTGCAGTTGCTGCATATGTGTTTGATCTCTTTGCCGATGTGGCAGTGAATCATAAAGGGCATGTTGTTGTGATGCTGCTGCTGCTGCTGCTGCTGGGGATTCTTGTTCTCCTTCTTGTAATTCAGAGACATCATCCTGATCAAGCTGAAGCCCTTGTTCTTCGGCTTCTCCATCGCCTTCCCCGCGGGCGCGCTGCTGCCCCAGATGCCGTGCATGACTGTGTGATCCACCGCAGACATGATGATGGTGATGATGATGGTTGTGGTGAGGCTGATGAGCGCGTATCTGAGCAGCACTGAACGCGCTCTCAGTATGAAGCCGAGCTGAGATGCGCAGTGAACGCCGGTCCTGACGCCTCCTGTCGACCACACACTGGAACTGCAGGTGCAGGCTGTGTCTCAAAACCCAGCGAGCTGCCTGTCTGAACAGCAGTTCTGAGCTTCAGAGATGCATAAAACACGGTGTATGTCTGCAGCTCACTAGGTTTGATGCACAGCTAATAAAAACAAAACAATGATGACCAACACCCCCCCCCCCACACACACACACAAACCGACATGTTACTGGCTTATGTTGAAGCTACAGTGATGTTTGCCTCCATTTAAATACACAAACGTGTTCAGCATACTAACATAGCAGTCCTGCTATTTCTGCAGCATGTTTATTTTCAGTATGCATGGAATACATTTGCTGAAATGTGCAGTACACTACATGCACTACTGTATCCCACAGTGCCATGTACTTGACTTGACCTTGTATTCAAGTACAAAGTGAAGCACCTGTGATTTGCATCTGTGATCTCTTTTGACTGATCATTTGATCAGACGACCAAAAGTGAAGATATAATTTAATATGAAATAATCTGACATAAATAATCTAACATTTAAAGGGGTCATCAGATGCCCATTTTCCACAAGTTGATATGATTCTTTAGGGTCTTAATGAAAAGTCTATAAGTCTTATATAAGTCTTTGGTTAAAAATTCTCAGTGGTTGTGTAAAACAACACCCTTTTTACCTTGTCAAAATCAGCTCTGCAAAAATCATCTCATTCTGGTCGAGGCTGCTTTAAATGCAAATGAGCTATCAAAATTACACACACACAGCTGCAACCAATCAGACACACTATATAAGCCTTGGACTTCCTTTTCCTATTGTCGAGTATTGTTGAGCGCTTAGCACTCATGTAGTGTTAGCCACAATTACGGAGCCCTTTTCTAGTTTCCCTGTCAAGTTATTTTTTGTTTTGTAGTTTTTGTTCATTTGTGTCCTTTTACCCCTTTGTCTTGCTATTTCAACTCTGTTTGCTCCTTGTATGAACTCTCGCCTGTTTAGTGGATTACCAGTTTGCCTATCCCCCCCGGATTACATTCGCTGTTGATCGACCCTCGCCTGTCTAACAGAATACTCTTGTGTCTTGCCCTCATGTACCTGTTTGCCAGTGTGTGTTTTGACCATGTCTATGTATCAATACAATAAACGCTTGCGTTTGAATCTGACCGCTTCCTGTCTCCCTCGCTCAAGTACAGTAAGTAATGTACCCAGCTCTGGTGCTATTCTAACATTTCAAATGGTGGTATACTACATTAGTATGCTACATACAATAATTGCCACTTGACCTCATTATGTCCATATTTAATTTGTTTGGTGGCATTCTCATATTGCTTCATTATTAATGCAGACATTTCAGATATCTAAGATGTAGTGTTGGGCAGATGCTTTATAAAAATCTAACTCTTCCATTTCTAAATATACGAGACTTGCTCATTTTGTGGCCTTGTGGAAGAAACAGCTGCCCATTTATTTTTTGATTGTAGCCCTATTGAGTAGAAGTAGAGTGCATTCAAAGAATGCACCCCCCCACCCAAACTAGTTAACCCTTCCCTAAACACTAACTTTAAATTCTGTGTGTACTAGAAGTTGTAATTCACTATACTTCAGTATTGTGATGTACTTCTGGGCAAATTTTCAGATACTGACTTCAAGAACACAAATAACAAACGATTTTTAAAGGGGTCATCGGATGCCCATTTTCCACAAGTTGATATGATTGTTTAGGGTCTTAATGAAAAGTCTATAATATACTTTGATTAAAAATTCTCAGTGGTTGTGTAAAACAACACCCTTTTTATCTTGCCATAATCAGCTCTGCAAAAATCATCTCATTCTAAGGGGTTGTTCCTTTAAATGCAAATGAGCTCTGCTCGCCCCGCCCCTCTCTTCTCTCTGTTGGAAAGACGGTCTTGTTTACATTAGCCGCATTTAGCCGCTAAACTTCCTAACTAGCACATTATTAGGAAACCCTCATACTCACTTCTGCTGTAGGTGAAGCTGGATCATGAATGATTTGCGTGAACATAGACGGATATATGTAGATCGGGAGGCGCATTCCCTTCACAAACAAACATAATCCACTGCATCTTCAGCGGCTCAGATGTCGGGAGTAAATGACGACCACTATGTTCATTATTACATCCAGCAACACAACACCTCAATCACTCAATCAGAGATATTCTTGTCTAACTTACATCCCTGCTCCAGCATCAAAACAAAGAGGTCGGACTGTTACAGCTGGTCTGAGGTAAGACGCTCATGTCAATCAACTATTGTGGGAGTGGCCTCTGTCATGTGACGCCACAACGACAGGCATCTGAGAACGGCTCGATTTGAAAAAGGGGATATTATTTTTACAGATTAATTAAAAACCACTGCATGGATTTTTATCATTATAGGGTAGATTTGTACATACACTGACAACACACATTAATGTTCAAACAACATGAAAAAGTGAACTTAGCATCTGATGACCCCTTTAAGTTTCAGCCTGTGTGGCATGTCAGCGGACTAACAACTGGACATCAAAAACTACTCAGTGACTATGCTGACTATGGTGGATGTAGCACCGGCCTTTATGCATGTTTCAGCATGCCATCCGACATATCTTCAGATTGCGGAGTTTGAGCAATCAAAGGTATATAAGTAGAAATATATACATAATGTAGAAATACATTATACATACATTTCTACATTATACATAATGTAGAAATATTAATAAATAACTGATTAAAAGAAAATGTAATTGAATAAAACCCACAGGGCATAGGACCTCCATATGGGTAAATCTGTCTTGTTTCATTACTTGGCTGGAGTGGCAGGTCAACTGACCTATCAGTGGAAGAAGGCAGGTCACATGACCTGTCCGTGCTGAATCCTGCCAGCCAGCTGAATATTGAGAAAACAGATCCATTAGTGCAATCATGAAGGAACTGTAAATCTGGACACAGTTTTCTGTCCTGCAGTACAAGTGTAGTAATTAGGATGCAGTCTACTGCAGATTTTAAGCCTGTTGTCCTACTTCCCTTACGAAAAAAGTTTATTCAAGTGCGCTATTAGTATACTTCTTTTAAACTAAAAATACTTTCAGTATACTCTTATGTACTTCTCAGATATGTGCTTTATATACTTCTCAGAAATATACTTAAAATGACATTTACGTATACTTGATTTATACTTTGAAAAAGTCTAAGTATTTGAGCTGTACTTGTGCTCTGAGAATCCGTGTTGTCATTGTTATGCGCTAGGGGCGCTATTGCACATCTACCGCGAAGAATTTCCAAAACACGAGTGAAGAAGAATCCGCTTCCGTAATCACAGTCGTCAGATATAAAACAGCATCAAAACCATAGAAATGTAAAACTGTAACATTATGGAATAAAGTGTGACTCATGAAGAGGTAACAAAGACTGTCATGATTTGGGGTGTTGAACAACTCCATCTACTCTTTGATTATCATAATTAGTATTTTTTTAGCGTTTTGTTCAAAATGTTTATTTTTTATTTTTTTATTTATGCAACTTGCTCACATTCAAGTGTTTATAAAAAATGGATGCATGAAGCTAGAATAAAATGTACAGACACCTGTACTTTCTTTTGATGTTTTGTATGTTCAGATATTCATATATCAAAATATATACACATTAATATCTAAATAGGGACATAGTAGTATAATTAAAGTATGATGTAAAGAAAACTTAGGAGTATATCTGCAGTATAAAACCATTAAACAGTAGTTTACCGAGACTATACTTCATAGTGTACTACAAGTATTTAATTCGTAAACTGTCAGTATACCTGTAAGTTCACTTTTTGTATATTTGCAGTACAAACTAAAAGCATAGATGTAAACTAGTTGTGTACTCAAAGTTACTTCTGTTATACTTAAAAGTATACTTTTATATACTAGAAAGTGAGCCAATGTAGACCCAAGGAGTACTGAAATAGTACATTTAAGTATACTACTAGTACACTGATATTTATATACTTACTACATAAAGTATACTTTTTTTTTTGTAAAGGGTCACTGTAGCATGTGTTGAGTGTTTGTTTCAGACTGACATCTAGTAGACATTTCATTGTTAGGGATCCAATTCCTAGTACAGGAGAGTCACTTTCCCACACAGTTTAGTTTGATCTCTAATTAAATGCACATAAATCAACTAGTCATGGTCTTTACATTTACTTTAATAACAACCAGATGTGTCAAAACTAAACTCAGCAGGAATGAAAAATTTGCTTTACAGACTCACAGACACGCCTGTTTTACACACGTCACTCAAACACAGAACCAGGAAACAGGAATCACATTAGTTCAGGGAAAGAGAAAGTGAAAGTGTGATTCAGCTGTTGTGTGTTTGTGTCTCTGTATTCATGCAGTAAAATGGCAGAAGCCAGAATTTCTCAGGATGAGTTCTTGTGTCCGGTGTGTCTGGATCTCCTGAAGGATCCAGTGGCCATTCCCTGTGGACACAGTTACTGTAAGAGCTGTATTACAGACTGCTGGGATCAGGAGGATCAGATGAGAGTCTACAGCTGCCCTCAGTGCAGACAGACCTTCAGTCCAAGACCTGCTTTAGCTAGAAACACCATCTTGGCTGAAATGGTGGAGAAACTGAAGAAGACCAAACTTCCTGCTGACTGTTACGCTGGAGCTGGAGATGTGCAGTGTGACGTCTGTACTGGAAGAAAATACAAAGCCGTCAAGTCCTGTCTAGTGTGTCTGAACTCTTACTGTCAAACTCATTTTGAGCGTCATGAGGAGTTTCATTCACATAAGCCACACAAAGTGACTGATGCCACTGGACGACTGCAGGAGATGATCTGCCAGAAACACAAGAAGATCCTTGAGGTTTTCTGTCGCACTGATCAGAAATGTATATGTGTGCTGTGTATGGATGAACATAAAAACCACAACACTGTATCAGCTGCAGCACAGAGGACAGAGAAACAGGTATTTAAAACTAGACACTGATGAAACTGATGAAATATTGCTGACACTCGTTTCATATGTGTTTATATCGGCACCCATATTAACAGCTTACAGCATTCACACTGCACACCACAGCAGAAATGAACAGCAGCTGCAAGAAGAGTTTGACTGTTTGCTGAAAATACACTGCAAAACCTTTAGCAATAACATTTTTCATAAAATGAGTCTTGATTAAGAAACAATGGACTGAAATATTCAGCTGTTCTTTGACAAAATGTAGTCAAAATTCAAGTTAAATGTAGTGATAGACAACACAGAAACACTGTCAGTGTGAACTTCTATGTCCGTGTCAGGTTCACTCTTATGATAGTTACACTTATGGTGTAAACAGGTCTTCATGTTAATGCATGTACAATGGTGGTAAATGATCAATCATCCCTTCTGCAGTTTGCAGTTAGTTATCAGCTCCACTTTTACTGCATTCATCTGTTCACATGATGATTTAGTGCCAGTAGTTTTCTGTGTCATTCACTATCATCTGTTTGTCCTGCAGAAGCAGCTGAAGGAGACGCAGAAGACGTTCCAGCAGAGAATCCAGCAGAGAGAGAAAGATCTTCAGCAGCTGAGAGAGGCTGTGGAGTCTCATAAGGTGAGTCTGGAGAAGAAGAGAAGTTTGTCTCAGTCTCAGTTCAGACTCTCTTGTCTCTTTCAGTCCCACTGAAGCCTGAATCACTGTGTGTCCTAACAGCGCTCTGCACAGACAGCAGTGGAGGACAGTGAGAGGATCTTTACTGAGCTCATCCGCTCCATTGAGAGAAGCCGCTCTGAGCTGATACGGCTGATCAGAGATCAGGAAAAGCGAGCGGTGAGTGGAGCTGAAGGACGACTGGAGCGACTGGAGCAGGAGATCAATGATCTGAGGAGGAGAGACGCTGAGCTGGAGCAGCTTTCACACACACAGGATCACATCCAGTTCCTGCAGGTAACACAGATCTAGAAGAACACCATCATAGTGGACTTGAGACACATCCTGCTGTGACAGGAGACTCACAGAGAAACATTTCAACCCTACAGTGAGACTCCATTGATGTGCTTGAGCTGTTAGATGGACATTTATGTTCTTAGCAGATGTTTTATCATCCAAACTATTTCCTAGAAAGTTCACATATAGTGTAAGTGTCAAATACTAGAATCTGTAGCTCTAATGTGATATAATGAATATGAGAAGAATGAAGCTGATGCTGTGAAAGTGCTGGCTTGAGTTACTAAAGATCAGTCAAGTCAAATCTGATGTTGGTGCAGGTTATTGGGTGAAGTGTGGAGCTGATGAGTTTTGATTTCTGTTTTCTGTAGAGTTTCCAGTCTCTCTCAGCACCTCCTGAATCTACAGATGTAAATGACGATCCCTTCATTTTTCTCTTCTCTTCTGATGGACTGAGACAATCTGTTCATCAGCTGAAAGACAAACTGGAGGATTTCTGCAAAGAGGACCTCAAGAAGATCTCAGACAGAGGTAAAGTCCTGGAGATTAATCTGCTCTCAGAAACGAGTCCATCGTCATCTCATATCATGGAGAACATCATATTAGAAATGTGTTAGGAATGGATGCAGGATCATGAGAATCACACTGTTCATGTCTGTTGATTTCCACAGTCACATTCACCAGGACCAGGAACGACTTCCTACAATGTAAGTCAGTAAGAAAACAAGCAGAAAAAACTCACTGAGTGTGTTCATGTTCTTCCTGTAGAAGGTGAAAGAAGAGTTTTATATTTGATGATGTAAATGATGATTTGCACAGGATATCTGCTCATCTGTACTGACACACTGATGATACACTGAACATGAAGAGTTCAGCTACATGAAAACATCAAACAGATTCATAATTCCTGATTCTGATGTGTTTTATCGCCAACAGATTCCCATCGGATCACACTGGATCTGAACACAGTGAATAAACACCTCCGTCTGTCTGAGAGAAACAGAGTGATTACTGGCACTGACACAGATCAGTCATATCCTGATCATCCAGACAGATTTGATGTGTATCGTCAGCTGTTGTGTAGAGAGAGTGTGTGTGGACGCTGTTACTGGGAGCTGCAGTGGAGTGGATGTGTACGTATCTCATTGTCATATAAGAACATCGGCAGGAAGGGATCAGGCGATAAGTGTGTGTTTGGAAATAATAATCAGTCCTGGAGTTTGATCTGCTCTCCCTCCAGTTACTCATTCAAACACAATAACATACACACTGATCTCTTTGTAAAGCCCATCAGCAGTAGAATAGGAGTGTTTGTGGATCACAGTGCAGGAACTCTGTCCTTCTACAGCGTCTCTGACGCAATGAGCCTCATCCACACAGTCCAGACCACATTCACTCAGCCACTCTATCTGGGGTTTTGGGTTTCTATTGGATCATCAGTGAAACTGTGTCAGGGTTCGTACACATTTTTACCAGGAAATTCCCATAACTTTTAAGATGTATTCATGACCAAATCTTACATTATTTTACAATAAGAATAAAAATCTGTTCAAGTTTATCAAAGAATATTCACTAAAATAAACAAATATGAATGCTACTGTTACGGAGTGACTGAGAGAGGTGTGCGGATCCAAGCTTTTATTAAACAGAGACGTGGTCATTAAACAGGCAAGGGTCAGACACCAGCAAACAGATATAAATAGGGAAAGACAAAAGAGTAATCCAGAGACAGGCATGGGTTGATCGGCAGTAAATGTAAGCGGGTAATCCAGACAGACAGTCAAAAATTCAAATGAGAGGCGAACAGAGTCCGAAACGGCAAGACAAATGGTAAATCCTAGACAGGCGATAATTTCAGGGCGGGCTGCAGACAGACAGAACGAGATAACAAGGCAAGGATCTAGACACTGATAAACCGACTAGGAACAAGACTAAACTACACTCAGGAAAACTAGGAAATAGGCTCCGAAAAGTACTTAACACTAGGAGAGTGCTAAACACTAGACAATACTCGGCCACCTGAGAAGGATCTGGGTGGGTGTTAAATAGTGTGTATGATTGACTATAGCTGTGTGTGTAATCAGCGCAATGGATGATGGGAAATGTAGTCTGGGGTGACATGCAACAGTTTGTGTAGTGTGAGTGTCCATATAATGACAATATAATGTATAATGATGACATCTAGTGGTGAATGGACAGAAAGCCACGGACCCAAGTAGTGACAGAGCCAGGACGGCGGAACAGGGGGAGGGGTGGAGGGCCAGGTCCATGTGGAGGTGTAGAATCTTAGGACTCCAGCAGGACTGGCAGGGCTGGGAGCCAGGACAAGACCGGCAGTATAAGGGGAGCTGAGGACGATCACAGCGGGGCAGATGTGTCCGAAGATCCCCATGGTGGAGCAGAAGACCACCAGAGCAGGACAGAAGACCACAAGGCTGGCGGACCAGATGGAACAGAAGGCCACCATGCAGACGGAGCAGGAGACCACTATGACAGAGCAAATGGAGAAGGAGCCTTCCAAGGCAGAGCAGACAGAGCAGGAGCCCTCCAGGGCAGAGCAGATGGAGCGGAAGACCTCCACGGCAGAGCAGAAGCCCACCAGGGCAGAGCAGGAGCCCTCCACAGCAGAGCGGAAGAAGCAGGAGTCCTCCAAAGCCGAGCAGAAGGAGCAGGAGCCCTCCACACTAAAGAAGAAGACCACCAGGCCAGTGCGGAAGACCATCACAGTGGGCCAGACTGATCAGGAGAGCCTGGTAGAGATTGAGACCTAGGGAAAGCAGAGACAAACAACACAGACAGAGTATCTACAGCCTCAAGGGTCTTAACATGAGATACAGTGGGCTTATTAACGGTCTCTTTGAGCATGACTGACAGTTCACAATTAGAAACTGGCAAGACAGATAGATCATAATCAGATTCATTTTTTGCTACTAGATGGACAGACCGTTCATAACCAGCCTCCATGGCTGGTTCAGGACAGAATGAGAGTTCAAAGATGGCCTCCGTGGCTGGAACAGGGCAAACAGGGAATTCACTGGTGGCCTCCATAGCCATGACAAGACAGACAGGAAGTTCAGAGACGGCCTCCATGGCCGGTTCAGAACAGGACGAGAGTTCACGGGCTGGGGGTGTATCGCTGGGTGCTACCACTTTGCAGAGAGCTGAAGCAGACGTCGCCATTTCTTGAGGTTCTGCAGTGTAAGCAGGCACCTCTGGGGGAACTGTGGTGGGCATTGTTGCCTCTGAAGACACCGCAGCAGACACTGCTGCTTCTGGAGGATCTGGAGCACAAGCTGCCTTCTCTGGAGACTCAGTGGTGGTGTACATGGCCCAGACACACCGTAAAGCAATTCCCATTATAGAAAGTGCTGCAGATGGGGGAATCAGTTCAGGAACAGGTGGTGTAGAGAGGCTTGGTTTGGGGATACCAGAAACTGATACCAGCGGTGGATCCTCCATGCTGGATGCCAGTCTGAGATACTTTAGAACTGACTTCCAGGATCTGGGTATAGCAGACACGACTAGACTCTGGAAGATCAGCTGAAACGTGAAGAGGCTCTGGATGATCAGCTGAGACGTGACGTGACTCTGGAAGATCAGCTGTGATTTGACTTGACTCAAGAAGATCAGCTGTAGCTTGAGTTGGCAGCTGTGACAAGACAGGCATTGTTGTCACTGCCATTTTGCGAAAAGACTCTGCTGTTGCCTCCATTATGTGAGCGCGCTCCGCTGTGGCTGCCGATTCACGAGCGGGTTGAATCACCGGAGTAGCGATCAATATACAAGTATGTCCCAGAGCTTGCGGTTGACTAAACTTTGCAGCCGCCATTATCGTGATGTCGCGTTCCTTCTCCGTGACACCCACAGTGAATGAGGAACCGACAGACAACAAGGCAAAGTCCAAAAACTGACTAAAGGATGACTGCTGTGCCTCCTGAATGAGTCTTGACTTCAGTGGTTGGTTAATGCCAATGCAAAAAAAAGTCTATTAACATACAGTCCGGCAAGTCAGAGTCATTTGCTAAGGCTAAATACAGTGTTCATACCTGGTCAGTGTCCACATGAAAAGCTGCTGGATCCTTGTGGGGCCGAGTATTCTGTTACGGAGTGACTGAGAGAGGTGTGTGGATCCATTTGCAAGCTTTTATTAAACTGAGACGTGGTCATTAAACAGGCAAGGGTCAGACACCAGCAAACAGATATAAATAGGGCAAGACGAAAGAGTAATCCAGAGACAGGTATGGGTTGATTGGCGGTGAACGTAAACGGGTAATCCAGACAGAAAAATTCAAATGAGAGGTGAACAGAGTCCGAAACGGCAAGACAAATGTTAAATCCTAGACAGGCGATAATTCCAGGGCAGACAGACAGAAAGAGATAACCAGGCAAGGATCTCGACACGGATAAACCGACTAGGAACAAGACTAAACTACACTCAGGAAAAATAGGAAATTGGCTCCGTAAAGTAGCTAACACTAGGAGAGTGCTAAACACTAGACAATACTCGGCCACCTGAGAAGGATCTGGGTGGGTGTTAAATAGTGTGTGTGATTGACTACAGCTGTGTGCATAATCAGCGCAATGGATGATGGGAAATGTAGTCTGGGGTGACATGCAACAGTTTGTGTAGTGTGAGAGTCAATGTAATGACAGTGAAATCTGGTGGCGAACAGATGGAAAGCCATGGACCGGATTTGTGACAGCCACTTGTTTGCTTTTTATTTGTTTTAATAATAAACAGTGCTTGAAGTGGGCCAGCAGTACCGCCACTTCTATATTTTGGTCTTTAGTGCACAGGCACTTCTGACATCTCTATATAATATTTATATGCTCTATATAAATCACGCTACTAGGAGGAGTAAGTGAATTCAAACAGTAAGTTCAAAACAGCGCTAATAATGCAGAGAATAGTGACTTACGTCCAAAATGTCAGTAAATTGTTCTTTTCAACATGTATTTGGCTTAAAAGCAAGATTGTTTTATAATGGACCCTTTTCACTGTATTTATATATTTTAAAAAAAAATTATGTACCTGTACATGTATAACACTATACTTTGTATTATATCACCTTTGCATAAAATTACATAATAAACTAGCTAACATGCATGGGTGTTTCTAATGCAGGGTTTATGGGAAGGACAGTAAATTTGACATCGTTCTCTCTTCTGACTGCCGTTATCAGTCTCTCTCAATTCTTTCTGGGATTTTTTTATTTTTCCAAAATTTTTCCAGGCCTGGAAAATGTTGTTTTAAAATTCTATGACTTTACCAGGTTTTTCCTGACTGTACAGATGTACATTGAGATATTATAGCAGGGCTATTCAGTTGGCGGCCCGCCAATCATCTTCATCCGGCCTGAGGGAAGAGTACACGCATATAAGCCGTGAATTGTGTTTGCACTAATTAATTTGTCCACTTTGTCCAGGAACACTGGACAACAATGATTATCAAATGGAGAATAACATTAGTTTGAAAGTCAGCGTGTTCAGTTGTACACTTCAATGAACAAAACCAGACACATTTATGTCAAAATGTGCGGTTTTGGTGAGTTACCTTGTGAACGTAGACTTAAATTAGTAATAAAGTTTTAAATAACTGTAAAGAGAAAGAGAAAGTCAGATTTGGGGCACTCATGGCCTAATGGTTAGAGAGTCGGGTTCGTAACCCAAAGGTTGCTGATTCGATTCCCACACCAGCAGGAATTGTGAATAAACAGCGCTCTTTCCACCTTCAATACCATGACTGAAGTGCCCTTGAGCAAGGCACTGAACCCCCAATTGCTCCCCGGGCGCTGGAGCAATGGCTGCCCACTTCTCCGGGTGTGTGTTCATAGTGTGTGTGTGTGTGTGTGTGTGTGTGTGTGTGTGCATGTGTGTTCACTTCTCACTGCTGTGTGTGTGCACTCGTGATGGGTTAAATGCAGAAGACCAATTTCGACTATGGGTCATCATAGTTGACAATACGTTTCAGTTAAAAATATGTGTCAGATCTGCATCAGCTGAAAAACAGTTTATGCATATACAATGTATAGTTTATATGAATATTGTCTTTAGTTCACTTAAATGAAGTTATATTTCTCAGAGCCTATTAAATGTTAAAAATAACGGCTTGTAATTATACTGCAATGTTGAACGGCTTTAATGAATAGCTAAAATTGAGGGGGAAGTGCATTTAATAGAGACACCAGTAGCAGTATTGGTATCAATAATACTGGTCTTCATTAATAATAGGCTACTTAGTGATGCCATTAAGGGGAGACACAGCAGGCAATCACAGTTTTTTCAGGCACCTGTCAAATTTGAGATTTTGGGCTATCTGGTTTTTCATAAAGTGTTTTTTTTTTTAGACTAGTGGAAATAAAACATCCAAAAGACACTGTTAAGTGTTTCTTTTAGAGCACTTTATCTGTTTGTTTCAGTAGATTTCTATGACAAATAATGTTTTAAATCCCATTTTCTCAAAATGATTTTTTTCTCCTACACAAGTCAGTAGCACTTACACACACCAAACTTTGCACTTTTATTCCTGTCTATATCCTGAAGGTTTTTACAGAGGGATTTGTTCATATATAATTTGCTTGATTATACACAACAATTTAATCCCCCAAACCCCCACCCCGTTTTTAATAAAACTCATTTTTCGCTGCTCTTTTCACGATTATATAAAAATTAGGATAAGTTAACATAACCGGTAACTGCATGCTTTGACTCATTACTTAGTTAAGCATTAGTAAATAGTCAATTCATCATTTATGAAGCATTATCCCCACATTAATAGACAGTAGTAAACAGTTTATAAATGCAGCTATAAATGTTTTTTTTTTTCTCTGATTTATAAGCATATCTATGATGTTTTTAATAATTGTATTTTCAGAATTTATTAATGATTAATTTATCATTTCTAAATTAAGTATTATATTTTTAACAGACCAGTTATTTAGGAGTGGATTGTTTACAATAAGCACTTATTTGCCAAAAACTGCCTCAAATGAACTATGAAAACGATAATAAAGATGCAATCCATTTCTAATTGGTTAAAATGAACACATTCTCATGGGTGTCCGGTCATTCAGGGATCAGTTCTAAGCATTTTCTGAATTATGTAGTGACAAAAATGAGATACCCAAAATTCCCTCTGTAAAAAATCCTTGACTAATTTGTCCAAAAAAAAAAAAAAAAAAAAGATTTTTGTACTAGAATGTATGCAAATTAGCGCATATTTCATTAAATAATGCCTCATTTGCATATTTGAAGCTAACATTTTTGAAAACTTGTAATACAAAAATTGTTTGCAATTATCAATGTAATCAATCAACTGGGTAATCAAGGTGATAACTATTAATTTCTAATTAAATGTGTTATAGAGTCTCTTCTTTTCATGACATTAATACTGCAGCTGAACTTCTGTCAATGAAATAACATGAATCAGAATAAATGTGTGTAATAAGATCAGTGTGTGTGTCTTTGAAAGCAAGGTCCCCATCCTCCCTGCATAGGTTTGCAAATACATATTTGACCAAACATTTTGATTGGACGAACATTTTATGGTCCACAGACGACATAAATACATAAGTAAATTTAGACCACTAAACTGAGGGATTGCTATCAGGATTTTAAGAGACTTTCAACCAGCATAACCAGAAAAGTTTAAAGACAATCACCTACAATCACCTATTGCACCTGTAATAGTTAGTAAGGTAGTTGTTGAGTTTAGGTATTGGGTAGGATTAATGATGTAGAATATGGTCACGCAGAAAATGTGCTTTATAAGCACTAAAAAACAGCCAATATGATAATCATAGGCATTCTAATAAGCAACTAGTAAATAGTGAGAATTGGTCCCTATACTAACATAAAAACAACCTAAAAAAAAACTAACAAAAAACATATTAAACTGTTTTTTTTTTTTTGTGTGTGTGTGAGGGGTAGGGTTAGGGTAAGGGGATAGAAAATACAGTTTGTACAATAGAAAAACCACTACACCACATGGAATGAACCCATAAAACATGGAAACACAGCATATGTGTGTGTATTATGTCCCCCTCCTCATTCTCTGTGTGAAATGTGAAATTCTGCTCTCTTAAACTGAATGTCAGTCAATGTTCTATAGGAATATTTTGTTTTTAATGATTGTTTTTTGGAGTTTGATGAGCACAGCATGAACAATGTTCCCCTTTTTAATTATTATTATTTTTTTTTGCTTGCTAAGCAAAACCTTTTTCTATTGCACAGATTTGATTTGACCCAAAATTTAGCTACAGTTGTGATGCAGTCATGGAAGTATCCGAAGGCGTGGGATCCATTTGCAACAACTTTATTTTGCACACAAACAATATCGACAGGCTTGGGTCAACAATGGCGGACAGGTGTGATGTAGGCGAACCAAATGGGGTGGCCAGAGTCCAGGCAAGAGGTCGGTGCCGGCGGCGATCAAAGGGAATAATCCGAGGAAATAGCGTGGGTCGAAGAAGGGCAGGCAGCAACAGTTCGCACACACGATATACAGTCCGGTTGGCAACGGGTAAGCAGTCCAATAGAAAAACGCTCAGGATTGATAGCATGACTAACAAAACTTCGCGGGGAACTAGCCGGCGCGACGCTCTGAAATGGCCGCCAAACAGGAAGTGAACTGGGATGACCCGGAACCGGAAGTGGAGCCCCAGGCACGGGATAGTGGGAAATGTAGTGACTAGAACTCCGGTGAGGGCTCCCGCTGGCGGGGAATGGAGGGAGCCACAGAGACTGTCCTTGTGACAGAGCCCCCCCTCTGCGAGTGCCTCCTGGCACGAGGAGGTAACCGGCGCCGAGGTCTACCCCTTCCGCGGGGTCCTGGTCGATCTGGGTGCGATGCATGATAGTCGGTGGTGAGAGCAGGATCGAGGATGTCTTCTGCAGGCACCCATGACCTCTCCTCAGGGCCGTAGTCCTCCCAGTCGACCAGGTACTGTAGATGAC
>NC_066870.1:899445-969397 GCF_022985175.1 Labeo rohita | reverse complement strand
AGCCCAGATGGTGGATCAGCACCTAGAGACGACCTCTACAGCCCTGAATGTCAGCGGAGTCCACATCAACTAGATGAGCCCCAGAGACGGATCCACAGTGAAGACCACATCACCTAGACGGCTGTCGGCACAAGACCACGGGAACTTTGGCCAGAGGAGAACTGGCCCCCCGACTGAGCCTGGTTTCTCCCAGGATTTTTTTCTCCATTTGTCACCGATGGAGTTTTGGTTCCTTGCCGCTGTCGCCTCTGGCTTGATTAGCTGGGGACACTTTCTCTTAACACAATATTGCATTTTATTTTATTGTTTTTGATTAACTACCTTTACCTGAAAAGTGAGTGTTTACTGTTACCTTTGGCATTGTTGATGTACTGTTTCCTATTTAATACTGTACAGCCGCCTTGTCACAATTCTGTATTGTTAAAGGCGGTATATAAATAAAGGAAAAAAAAAAAAGATAATTAACACGGCCAGTTCATCATCAGCAATCACACTCCCTATCCAGTCAGCACAAGAGAATCCCTACAAATAACCAAAGCAGTCTTACTGTCATTTTTCTCGTCTCGCAGCACCCCTCCACCACCCCGACTCCTTACCTTTAGCCCATTCCTTTCCCAGAAGATTAGAGCGCTTTGGGTTTGGGCTAAAATACCGAGCTCGGAGCCCTCTCCCGGACAGCACGCCAAATACGCATAACCTTTACTTAGTTTATTATATGTGTGAACTCGTGAAAGTATTTGATTTTTACAGCGACTGATTTGGTACTCTTCATTCTCTTTTTAATGAATTTATAACTCTATAATGCCAACAACTCTATAGCACTGCAATTATTTCACATTATTTCGTGCACGATACATTATTTCTTCTGTGTGGTTGCGATGTAACAAGTGTGCAGTGACGCATGGGGACAACTTAGAGGAAATATTGACAATGAAGGTGAGATCTTATAGATTTATGAAGAAACGGCTGGTTTGAAATATCATTGACATTCTGCTTTACTATCAAGTCACTTGTTTTTCTAGTAAAATCTGGCAGCACTGATTCAAGCTATTAGCAGAGAGGCCAAACAAACCGAGCACTGGAAAAATATAAATGTAAATGTTATTTTATATAAATCAATCAATCAATCAGAATACATTTTTGAATGGCTGGAAGACATAAAGAAGACAAACCATTTTTGCTTGTAAATACAGAATTTTCCATACAAAAAAAAAAAAAAAAAAAAATTTAAATCATCCCAAAATGTATTAGTTATGCTACAATCAAAAATAAATTAGCAGCTGTTTAATCCATAAGGTCACAAAACAAGCCCCAACTGACAATTCCAGATGGGAGTGCTGAGATCATTCCATCAGCCAGGAATGGTGAAATGGTCTGAAAAGTGATTTTGTGCCTCTCTGTGACCACGAGGTGTCCCTCACTTGTTCTATACACAAGCATCAATGTCTTGAACTTGGTCGCCAGTGCAGGGAGATAAAGAGAGGTGCGACGTGGGGTCTTTTGGGCTCATTGAAGACCAGCTGTGCCGCTGCATTCTGAATCATTTGTAGAGGTCTGATTGTGCATGATGGAAGACTCGCTAAAAGAGCATTGCAGTAGTCCAGCCTAGAAATAACAAGGGCCTGGACAAAAAGTTGTGCAGCATGCTCCGTTAGGCGAGGCCTGATCTTTCTGATGTTGTGCAATGCAAACCTGCAAGATTGAGCAGTTTTTGAAATGTGGTCTTTGAAAGTCATCTGGTCATCAAAGATTACACCAAGACTTGTAAGTGAACTTGACAGGGTAATTGCTGATGTACCTAGCTGGATGGTGAAATCAGGAGGTGACTAGGAATTGATCCCTGAGGAACCCCAGTAACCAGCTGATCTATTCTGAATACTTTCCCTCCCCAGGCCACCCTGAAAGACCTACCTGTGAGACAGGCAGTCTGCAAGGCTTCAGTGACTGACAGTAGCGCAATCTCAGTTGACTGACCACTTCTGAAACCTGACTGGTTAATCTCCAGTTATTCTGTGAAAGAAATAATGATAACTGCTTGAAAACAACTCATTTGAGTGTTTTCGCTACAAATGGAAGGAGAGAGAGACAAGTCTGTAGCTATCTGTAAATGAACTGATTCATGTAGATTTTTTGAGTAGTGGGATCCCTGAACCTGTGTTGGGGTAATGCCTGTGAGGAGAGATGATGTGTGTGAGCACTGGTAAGACTGTAGGGGAGATTGCTTGGAGAAGGTGTGAGGGGATTGGGTCCAGAGAACATGTTGTAGGATGGATAGAGAGGAGAAGTTTCGATACTTCTGCCTCAGTGAGGGGACAGAAGGAGAAGAGAGGAGCGTTTTAGTAGTGGATATGGTTGGGGTTCCTGTGTGTGTGGAGCTGAGAAGTGAGGGGGGACAGAGGAGTGTCTGAAGCGCTGTTGATCTTGCTGTGGAAATATGAAGATTTGGCAATATGGACTTCAATACAGAAAGATGAAAGCAAAGACTGATACGTACTCATACATGTAGGGTTCATCTAAAAGTAACCGGTAGAGGCGTCAGTGGCACACAGGTAGTAGGATGTAGGTTAAATGTTAGTAAGAAATGGTCAGAGATGTGCAGGGGTTTTACAAAAATGTTGTCTGCAATATGATTGTGTGTGTACATTAAGTCAAGCTGGTTGCCTTATTTGCGTGTGCTTGTGGTGGTAGGCCATTTGAAATCCAGTGAAACCAGGAGTGAATGGAAGTCTGCAGCATAAGGCTTCTCCAGATGTCACCAAAGACCGTTAGCCAGCTGAAAACGCCAAGCTGTGAGAACTTGAGAACGCAGCATTTTTTTCAATTGAGATGCTGTAGTTGCTATGATATGGAATATCCGCTGAAGTAATATGGCAGATGCATCATGAATTAAATTTTTCTCCAAGTATTATTTTTTATAACAATAAAATGGTAATCTGACAATTCCATCTGGTAAAGACATAAATACTCTGAGACAAGCAATATTAAGTTTAGTTAAGTTCAGTAACTGAGTTTAGTTGTTTCTTGTTCTTTGTTAGATTTCCCGTGTTCTGATTACCTGCCTGTTTTGTATTTCCCTCTTGTCTTGTTATTTGGACTCTGTTTGCTCCTGATCTGGATTTATCGCCTGTTAAATGGACTACTGTTGTGTCTTGCACTCTATATACCTGTTTGCCAGTGTTTGACCTTGCCTGTTGATGACCATGTCTCTGAATAAAAGCATGCGTACAGATCCGCACGTGTCACACACAGACGAAGGCAGAGACGGAGGTAAGTATAAAACAGGAGTGGTAAGTTTATTAGACAGGTTGGTAAACAGTATTCAGCAATATGGTTGGTAAGTAATCTTATCTGAGCAGTCCATGTGAACAGGTAAGCAAATCCAAAGGAACAGACGGGAGAAACAGAGTCCATGGAAGTCTGGAGAATCAGCGATTGCGAGGGATGTGATCTGTAGACCAGACGATGAGTGACTGAACAGTCCAGGTATTTATAGGGGTGAGGTAAGTGGAATCAGGTGAGCAATTAATAATCAGGTGATCTGGAACGGTTGGGTGGATCTTCAGGGGGTGTGGTCTGAGTGGGTGACTGAGGTAGAACTCTGACAACACGCCTCTCCAAATCACTCCGTAACAGAATACTCGGCCAGTCAAGGATCCAGCAGCTTTACACTGGCCAGGTATGGACACAGCACTGATTTTATTAGCCCTTAAACAAGGCACACAAATGCTGGAGAACTATATTCGAGAGTTTTTAGCCATCGCTCACTATTCAGATTTACTGGACATTTTATTTTGAGATTTTTTTTTTTTTTGGTTGTTTTTTGGACATCACATCTGATCTTCAAGAGTCTCGTCATGCCACGTCTAATCTTCCAGAGACCTGTCTCGTCTGATTTTTAAACAGTTTAATTAAGATGCATGCTAGTTTTAAATAAATCTTTTCATTACTACTGGAACTACATTACTACTTAGTTGTCTAATGATTACTAAACAGCAAGCACAAACTAGCACAAGCACTCAGTGTCTGAATTCACTCACTCATTTTAATTCACTCCTGTAAGTCGACTTTATTAGTGGACAAATGTAGTGAATAGTGGATAATGAGGGAAGAGACACACCTGTTTTATACGTCACTCAAA
The DNA here is from genome assembly GCF_022985175.1 of Labeo rohita. Taxonomy (NCBI): domain Eukaryota; kingdom Metazoa; phylum Chordata; class Actinopteri; order Cypriniformes; family Cyprinidae; genus Labeo; species Labeo rohita. The sequence continues at coordinate 965,259 of NC_066870.1, read as the reverse complement.
CACAGAACAAGGAAACAGGAATCACATGAGTTCAGGTAAAGAGAAACTGTGTGTCAAAGTGTGTTTGAGTTGTTGTGTGTTTGTGTCTCTGTATTCATACAGTAAATGGCAGAAGCCAGATTTTCTCAGGATGAGTTCTTGTGTCCACTGTGTCTGGATCTCCTGAAGGATCCATTGGCCATTCCCTGGGACACAGTTACTGTAAGAGCTGTATTACAGACTGCTGGAATCAGGAGGATCAGATGAGAGTCTACAGCTGCCCTCAGTGCAGACAGACCTTCAGTCCAAGACCTGCTTTAGCTAGAAACACCATCTTGGCTGAAGTGGTGGAGAAACTGAAGAAGACCAAACTTCCTGCTGACTGTTACGCTGGAGCTGGAGATGTGCAGTGTGACGTCTGTACTGGAAGAAAATACAAAGCCGTCAAGTCCTGTCTGGTGTGTCTGGAATCTTACTGTCAAACTCATTTTGAGCGTCATGAGGAGTTTCATTCACATAAGCCACACAAAGTGACTGATGCCACTGGACGACTGCAGGAGATGATCTGCCAGAAACATGAGAAGATCCTTGAGGTTTTCTGTTGCACTGATCAGAAATGTATATGTATGCTCTGTATGGTGGATGAACATAAAAACCACGACACTGTATCAGCTGCAGCACAGAGGACAGAGAAACAGGTATTTAAAACTAGACACTGATGAAATATTGCTGACACCCGTTTCATATGTTTATATCGGCACCCATATTAACAGCTTACAGCATTCACACTGCACACCACAGCAGAAATGAACAGCAGCTGCATTTATGATTTCAGTCATTTACAGCTTTACTTTGGCTTTTGTTTTGCGTCGGTTAATCATGATTTAGATATAAATGTAAAGGCCCTTCTCGTGTAAATCAGATTTCACAATGATAAAGATTGTAATAGTTGTCAGTGACTGACTCTCAATAAAAAAACTGCTGGCAGTTATTAACAGAAATTCTCAGTGGAATGATCAAATAGTTCATCTGCTACACAGAAGAAACACTGTCAGTGTGAAGCTCTGCATCTGTGAATGTTTCACTTTTATGATACTTGTGCTTGCGCCGTGAAACAGGCCTTTTGCTTCACGTTAGTTCATGTACAATGATTGTAACTGATCATCACTTTTGGAGTTTGAATCTACAACCATTAGTTGTCAGTCAGTTCAGATAAATAACCTTTACATTGCCTCTCCCCACTTTTACTGCATTCATCTGTTCACATGATGATTTAGTGCCAGTAGTTTTCTGTGACATTCACTATCATCTGTTTGTCCTGCAGAAGCAGCTGAAGGAGACGCAGAAGACGTTCCAGCAGAGAATCCAGCAGAGAGAGAAAGATCTTCAGCAGCTGAGAGAGGCTGTGGAGTCTCATAAGGTGAGTCTGGAGAAGAAGAGAAGTTTGTCTCAGTCTCAGTTCAGACTCTCTTGTCTCTTTCAGTCCCACTGAAGCCTGAATCACTGTGTGTCCTAACAGCGCTCTGCACAGACAGCAGTGGAGGACAGTGAGAGGATCTTTACTGAGCTCATCCGCTCCATTGAGAGAAGCCGCTCTGAGCTGATACGGCTGATCAGAGATCAGGAAAAGCGAGCGGTGAGTGGAGCTGAAGGACGACTGGAGCGACTGGAGCAGGAGATCAATGATCTGAGGAGGAGAGATGCTGAGCTGGAGCAGCTTTCACACACACAGGATCACATCCAGTTCCTGCAGGTAACACAGATCTAGAAGAACACCATCATAGTGGACTTGAGACACATCCTGCTGTGACAGGAGACTCACAGAGAAACATTTCAACCCTACAATGAGACTCCATTGATGTGTTTGAGCTGTTAGATGGACATATATGTTCTTAGCAGATTATCACTTTGGGGGAAGTGTGGAGCTGATGAGTTTTGATTTCTGTTTTCTGTAGAGTTTTCAGTCTCTCTCAGCACCTCCTGAATCCACAGATGTAAATGACGATCCTTTCATTTATCTCTTCTCTTCTGATGGTGTGGGAGAATCTGTCCGTCAGCTGAGAAACAAACTGGAGGATTTCTGCAAAGAGGAGCTCAAGAAGATCTCAGACAGAGGTAAAGTCCTGGAGATTCATCTGCTCTCAGAAACAAGTCCATCATCATCTCATATCATGGAGAACATCATATTAGAAATGTGTTAAGAATGGATGCAGGATCATGAGAATCACACTGTGCATATCTGTTGATTTCCACAGTCACCAACATTGTTTCCAGGACCAGGAACGACTTCCTACAATGTAAGTCAGTAAGAAAACAAGCAGAAAAACTCACTGAGTGTGTTCATGTTCTTCCTGTAGAAGGTGAAAGAAGAGTTTTATAATGGATGATATAAATGATGATTTGTACAGGATATCTGCTCATCTGTCCATCGGGTCAATTTATTCCATTGTTTTGTTTTTTTGGAAATGTTAACCTCTGACCCCCTAATTTGTTTCTCCACTAGAAGTATGTAATGTATGCAAAATACCATACGGATTTGATTAACAGATTTGGACTGTTTCTGATATCAGATACTGGCAGGAATTGTAGGTGTGCGGAGTCAATGTACAGCACTCTCTTCCAATATTATGACTGAGGTGCTCTTGAACAAGGCACCAAACCAGGTGTTGGTCCAGTTGGTGCTGGACAAATAACTGCCTAGTGCTTTGGGTATGTGTTCACGGTGTGTGTGAGCAGTGTTCACTACTCACTGCCATATGTGTGCAATTGGATCGGTTAAATGTAGAGCAGAAAGTTAAGTACCGTACTTGACAACATGTCATGACAATGGCAGAACACTCAAAAATGGCAAAACTTCTCATGTTATTCTTCTTAAATGAAGATCCTGGTACCTGGGTAAACAATGCAAATGCAAGAAAGAAGTGTTGCAAAGAGGTATCCAAGAGTAAAATGGACTCCTCTCATAGACTGAAGAACAAATGCAGATTATGCAGATTGTCAGACAGAAACAAAATCTGCTTCCAGTTTCTGCAGCATAAGCACGTGTCAGATTGTCACGACGATTTAGATCAGACTGCAGACTGCAAAGATCAGTTCTCATCAGCAGCACTGTAATGTTTATTTTTGGTGTTTTATGCCTTTATTTTGACGGGACAGTGAGTTGACAGGAAGTGGGAGGGGGGATGGGGGGGTCAGAAAAGTTTCTTGAGCCAGGACTTGAACTCAGAAAGTGTAACGGCGCTACATGTCAGCGCTGCCCACAAGGCTATTGGTGCCAATGTAATTTAACATTTTAAGACTAACAGCACTGTTCTGTGTTCTGGTTTTTAACACAATTTACAGTTTACTAATGGTTTGTATAAGAATTTCAAATTTGTTGAGCACACCCAAAATGTAGTCCAATCTCAGTGAAATTTCATTTATGTCCATTTCCCATTAAAGGGGTCATTGGATGCTAAATTCACTTTTTCATGTTGTTTGAACATTAATGTGTGTTGTCAGTGTATGTCCAAATCTACCCTATAATGATAAAAATCCATGCAGTGGTTTTTAATTAATCTGTAAAAATAATATCCCCTTTTTCAAATCGAGTCATTCTCAGATGCCTGTCGGTGTGCCATCACACCCACAGAGGCCACTCCCACAATAGCTGATTGACATGAGCGTCTTACCTCAGACCAGCTGTAACAGTCCAACCTCTTTGTTTTGATGCCGGAGCAGGGATGTAAGTTAGACAAAAATATCTCTGATTGAGTGATTGAGGTGTTGTGTTGCTGGATGTAATAATGAACATAGTGGTCTTCATTTACTCCCGATGTATATGTAATCTTTGTGATCACCTTTCCTAATAATGTGCTAGTTAGGAAGTTTAGAGGCTAAACGCGGCTAAATGCGGCTAATGTAAACAAGACTGTCTTTCCACAGAGAGAAGAGAGGGGCGGGGTGAGCAGAGCTCATTTGCATTTAAAGGAACAACCCCTTAGAATGAGATGATTTTTGCAGAGCTGATTTTGACAAGGTAAAAAGGGTGTTGTTTTACAAAACCACTGAGAATTTTTAATCAAAGTATATTAGAGACTTTTCATTAAGACCCTAAACAATCATATCAACTTGTGGAAAATGGGCATCCGATGACCCCTTTAAGGACAGTTGACTGAGAGGGTGAGAGCATATGTTGTTTAAATATCCAAATATAAGGGCCACCCTACTGTCATGAAGAGTTCAGCTACATTAAAAAGATCAAACAGATTCATAATTCCTGATTCTGATGTGTTTTATCTCCATCAGATTACCATCATCTCACACTGGATCTGAACACAGCACATAAACACCTCTGTCTGTTTTAGAACAACAGAGAGGCTGCTTACACTGGTGTAGATCAGCCGTATCCTGATCATCCAGACAGATTTGATCATCGGCCTCAAGTGTTGTGTAGAGAGAGTGTGTGTGGACGCTGTTACTGGGAGATTGAGTGGAGTGGACGTGTGCTTATATCAGTGTCATATAAGAGCATCAGCAGGAAGGGACTGGATTATGAGTGTGTGTTTGGATCTAATGATCAGTCCTGGAGTTTGCGCTGCTCTTCCTCCAGATACTCATTCATACACAATAACATAGTGACTGTTCTCCCTGTGACGTCCATCAGCAGTAGAATAGGAGTGTTTGTGGATCACAGTGCAGGAACTCTGTCCTTCTACAGCGTCTCTGACACAATGAGCCTCATCCACACAGTCCAGACCACATTCACTCAGCCGCTCTATCCTGGGTTTTGGGTTAATTTTGGATCATTAGTGAAACTGTGTTGATGAATCAGAAAAGACTGATGAAAGATTCTACCCATAATGCTTTGAGATGATGAATCAGTAACAGTGAGATGTTATAGAGTCTCTTCTTTTCTCTTCATGACAGAACTGCAGTTGAACTTCTGTCACTGAAATAACATGTCAGAATAAATGTATGTAATAAATGTAGATATAGACAGTGAGATCAGTGTGTGTATCTCAGTGACAATGTGTTTCTGTGCTTTTCTCAAACTCTGTGTTGATTTTTAATGTAGTTTCACATTTTTATTATTACTATCAAAACTATCTTTAAATTCACATGATCTCACACAGTCAATAAATCATTTTCAGTATTCACCTTATGTAGCCCAGCCCTTTCCAGCATGTTGTGTTCTTCTGTCTCCTGGTGACATGAGCTGCTGTTTTTATTGTCACACATTTAATTGTTAACTTTGGAAATTGTTTTTATTTTTAGGTTACTGCTTGTTAATAAGTTGATTTGTAAACTGACATGAAATTTCAAGATGTTATTGTTATTTTACATGCAATTTCATTACATTCAAGCAAAATAAACTTGTAGTTTTTAAAAATCACCACACCCGAGCCCCTGGAATCCTCCCTGGAGATTTTTTAGGGTGTTATGTCAAGTCACCTTTTTTTATATAGTGCTTTATACAGTACAGATGTCAAAGAAGGTAGACACAGAGTCTACATAGTTCCAAGTTCAGTGGCCTGAAGTCCATGTCCATGTGCCCCAGAGATCACCCCTCTGTCCACAGTACTTCCTGTGAAGGCAGATGCCATCTTGTGTTTGGGCTGCACACACTTCTCTAGAGGCGACATAACTATTTTGTTATTCTTATAGTTATGGTTCATTAGACTCTGTATTTATAGCCCGCTTGTTCCTATTGTCTTTGTCCAGCTTTGTTCTGTGTAACCTGCTGTCAGGTGATGTTCAAATATTTCATTCTCATTACTCAGTAATAAATTATACTGGATTTTAGTTTTTCTAGAGTATACTCCACTGGATGGTGCATTTGATTAATTCACCATTCAAAATTTATCTTGCGAAGTGAAATGCATGGACTGCAAATACATTATTTAGTAACCAACACATATTCTTTCTGTGAGGGCTGCACTTTATGAAATAAAATGATTTAATAAATACCTGTTTACAATAAGCACTTATTCGCGCATACACAGGACAAAGTTAGAGGACGCACACGTAATATCTGAGGGAGTGCAGAGCCATGTTCTCAATACGAGAGAGTAAAACCACTGCAAGCCAAGAGATTCTTCTGTTTTCCGTGGGTGCTTAAGCCTATGATTCCAAGTCTATTGCATGAACAGCTACTAAATAAGAAGTCTTGCACATTCACAGAAAACAGCTTCAGAATTGGAAAATAAGGTTGATAAGGATTTTTATAATAATGAGCTCAAATTCCTATCAGTAAGTCTACAGCAAGAAGGTCAGATCCTTTTTTAGATGAACCACTGGTTTTAAAACCACTCACATTCTGTTGATCTCGCAAAACTGAATACACTTTTGAATGGTCATTAATAGACAAAGATGCTTTCACAATCACAATATCCATGATAAGCCATGATTTGGAAAAAGAAAAAGGCTATTTATTAAGAAATATTCCAGTTATAGGGTCATTCCATGAAACTGGGGCCTTTTCCACTTGGAAAAAACTGCAAAATAAAATCCATTAAAAACAGGTTGACAGTAACAGGTTTGACAATTTCAAACAAATTTGCTAATTGCTAGCTAATAGTCAAGTTCACAAAAGCACATATTGTACACTTTGAAAGGATTTTACTTGTAGATATTGATTATATTAAATATAGAAAATAATTGTTTAAATGCACATTTAAAAATGGTAACAGTATTAATTTAATAGGATCAGTCAAGCCTCATAAATGATCAAAAACAGAACATTATAGAGGAGTGAGAGAGACATGCTTATGTTTTAAGTGTTGGAATCCTGTTTGAGAGATGACGTAAACCTTCCAGAAGTGACGTCACTTATATTACAAGGGTTTTTTGATGAGGGTAACAGGGCTGACATGAAATCAGGGGACACCAATAAAATTATGTATATTTTATAGAAAAAATGCATACTTATGCCAAAAACATTGCTTAACAATGAGACTTTTTAGAACAATATGCAAATGTGATTTGTTTTTATATAATTTTGCCTTCATTTTGCAAATTAAAAGTCCTGCGGAAAAAGAAAAATCATAGTGAGGGACAGGTTGTCATGTTTAGCCAAGAGAAGAGACCAGAAACAGCGGTAAGCAGTAATATGTTGAGATATGACAAAAACGAAGAACATAGCGAGGTAGCTGTAGGTAGCGTGTCAGATGGAGGTGGCTGTGGTGAACACCTGACATTACCCCCTCCTCCAGCGGCGGCTCCTGACGCCCTAACACGATGACGAGGGCGTCCGCGACTGCGAGGGGCCGGACGATCTGGGTGGCTGCGGTGGAACTCCAGCAAGAGTATGGGGTCCAGAATGTCATCTCGATGTACCCAGGATCTTTTCTCCGGGCCGTACCCCTCCCAGTCGACCAGGTATTCCAAGCAACCCCCTCGACAGCATGAATCCAGGATTTCATGAACCGTGAAGATCGAAGGCTGGCCCATACTTCCGGAGGAGGGGGCTCTGCTTCAGCTCCAGGAGGGTCTGTGACAGAGTGAGAGAATGGTTTCAATAGGGAGACGTGAAAGGTGGGATGGATGCGGTACCTGGGTGGGAGCTGAAGCTGGAATGTCACTTCGTTGATCTGCCTCAGGATGCAAAACGAAAGCGGGGACTCAGCTTGCGGCAGGGCAGATGCAGTCGCAGGTCACGAGTGGAGAGCCAAACTAAATCCCCTGGTTGATAGATGGGTGCCGCTCTCCTCCTGGCATCAGCGAAGATCTTATGCCGTTGTACTGCCCGCTGGAGATGGTGATGTGCTGAGTCCCACACTCTCTCGCTCTCTCAAAACCAGTGGTCAGTAGCTGAAACATTAGAGGGTTCCTCCGTCCAGGGAAACAGCGGAGGCTGATACCCGAATACGCACTGAAAAGGTGTTAGTCCTGTAGAGTCTTAACGCAGGGAGTTCTGTGCGTACTCGGCCCACGGGAGGAACCTGCTCCAGCTATGTTGGTCGTCCTGACAGTAACGGAGTTACTTAACGCAGTGACTAACGGAGCAGATCGATCACACAGTCAAATGGCCAGTGTGGGGGTAGATGAGTGGCTGCTTGTTTACTGAAGACATCCTGGAACGCCATTCACTCAGCTGGTATCTCGGGAGCGATTTCAGGTTCAGGGCTCTCCACTTGGGTCGAAGACAGTAGAATCGGAGCCGTAGATGGTCTAGGGAGGTTGGTAAGGCTCCAGCGTGTGATGTCACAAGGGTCCCAGCTGAGCACTGGAAGGTGTTGCTGGAGCCATGGCCGTCCCAGGATAATACTCACGGTGGAACCTCCAATACCAAAAACCTAATGCTTTCCACATGGAACAGACCGACTTGAAGTCGGATGAAGGGTCATGAATGGCGAATCCTCCCACATCCGAGTGGTTTTCCCTGGATAGTCTTGACGGCATAGTCTTGAGTATGACGTTGGCGTGGGAGTTGTAGTTGACTTAGGCACTCTTGTGAGATGAAATTGCCAGCGGACCCTGAGTCAACCAGAGCAGAAACAGACAACGAGCAATCAGCAGTATGAAGAACTACGGGTAATAAGGTGAGGTGAGATGTTTCAACATCAGATTGAATGGTACTCACCACCGGACGTGGGGGTCAAACGGGGCAGTTGTGGAGGAGATGACCGGGCTGACCACAGTACAAACATAGTCCAAGTGTGAGACGTCGATTCCTCTCAGTACGGGAAAGGCGTGTAGAATCTAATTGCATGGGTTCTGGTACTGGAGGAGAAGCAGCCACTGAAGCGAACTGAGGAGCGGTTACTGTGGGCTGGCAGGCGGCTAGTTGCTGTGCAATGCAGGTGGTGCGTTGTAGAAATGTCTCCAACCCGATGGAATCGTCATACAAAGCCAAAGCGGCACGGATGTCAGCGTTGAGACCTTGACGATAAGTGCCGAGGACTGCTTTCTCATTCTAGCCACTAGCCGGCGCCAGCGTGCGGAAGTGGAGTGTATAATCATTCACTGAAGAAGTCCCTCGCTGCAGGTGGAACAGCTGATCTGAGGTGGTTAGGGTGTCAGTAGCGGTGCAGAAAACTTCAGAAAAATGTGCAGTGAATTGTTCATATGAATTAATTATTGGATTACGAGTGTTCCAGATGGCTTTCGCCCATTGAAGGGCCTTACCGGTGAGGAGGGAGATCAGGAATGCTACCTTACCTTAGCATTTGTGGTTGCATCTGGATGAAGAGATTGACTTGCAGGAGAAAACCGCTACACTCAGCCGCTTCGCCTGCAAAATGCCCGGCCATGCCCAAAATGTGGGCATGGCCGTGGGACTACCTGAGGCAGATGGCGGTGGAGATTAAAGTTTTAACGCCTTGAAGGCGTTCACCAACTCTTGGAGGGGATCGGTGGTCGGAGTTTCCTCGATGCTCATTTTCGGTGACGGTCTGGTCTTCTGTCACGTTTAGCCAAGGGAAGAGACCAGAAACAGCGGTAAGCAGTAATATGTTGAGATTTATTGAAAAAAAGAAGAACATAGGATGCAAGATGTAAGGATGGTTCAAAACAGCTTAACTGGTATTTCTTGGTAAGTTGAGTAGTGAACAGTCCACAGGGATGAGCAGCGAGGCTGAAGCACACACAGGAAAGTCTTAGCACAGAAAACATAAGTCTGGAGAAAACGCAGGGGTAGTGAATGGTAGACCAGACAATGCTAGACTGAGACGGAGAGTCTTTTATAGGGCGTGGTAAGTGGCTGCAGGTGTGCGCAATCAGAACTCTGGAGACGCTGAACGAGTGGGTGGTGCTGTAGGTAGCGTGTCAGATGGAGGTGGCTGTGGTGAACGCCTGACACAGGTCAAAAACCTTAGCCATACCTGTATAAATGCTATTTAAATGATTTAAAATAATATTGAACTGATTTTACACAATGTTTACATAATTTTACACAAATTATACATTATTTTTATGTAATACTGATGAAAGCTTATAGTATTGTTATATTTTTAAATTGCGCATTTATTATTTATATTAAATCTATGTTTGATTATTTCTTATTTCATGGAATTACCCTATATTGTTTTAACAGGATGTTGTTTTTACTGGTAACCAGTTAATAGATATTTCCTATATCCTCACCTCCACTTTTCATCCTGTATGTCTTTCATAATATCCACTTAACTACACAAAATCAGAATAAAGGCGACTTTCACTGTCTGACCTTGAAAATCTTACATGGCAGTTGTTGGCATTCCTTTTGGGAGTCACTTTGGATAAAAGTGTATGCTAAATGCATAAATATGATGTAAACGTAATTCATTTTCACAAAAAAAGCAGCACAATCATTCTACTAAACAAACACTTCATGACATGAGGGAGAGTGAATGACGATAGAAAAACATCCTAATCCTGATATAAAGTAATGAAATTACAAAATTACAGAAGCACTGGACACAAATACAGTAAAATGATTTCCAGTCTGTAGCATAAGTGCAGTTGTTTCAGACATGGTGAAGCACATGAGTTATGAGACACACAGAAGAGCTGCTAAACGCCTCATAAACACATCCTCACACAATCAAAGCAGCACCTCCATGACTCAACAAAACCTGCAGACCGGAGCCATGAAGACATGATTCAGCATGAGTCACCGTCTCTACATCTACACCCGCTCTTCAGACATTTTAGAAAGGCTGATTTTAGTGCAGGCGATGTCGGATATCAAACCTTGACTCTATGTACATGCAGAAGAGTACAAATCATATATATTGTTACACTGTTGTTTCAAATGATGGAGTGTACAATATACTTGATTTCACCACAAACACTGGCTGTTTTATGGGAAATTAAATAAAAGTCCATGTAAAGCAACATTAAATATGTGTTAATATGTGTTATGATGTGTTTTTAACCACCCAGCCACATTTGAATGATAAAAAAAACAAAATAAAAGTAAACAAAATAAGGTATCACAATCTTAAAATAAGCCGCCTCTCTCAATTGTCAAATACCACTACAACCTGAATGGATGACCGAGCCGTTTTGTAAATTATTTCAACCAGATAATGCACCATTTACTTCACATATGAACAGCTGTCTAGCTAACTGTAGTATACAGTAACTAACAGTAATGACAGTCATTTGTGATTGAGCTGGCGAACTTCTGATGTTAATGCAGGTAGTTACTATAGTGTTAGCGTCATTGAGATGTGATTTCAGGCCCGCCCAAAAAATCCTGAACACAAAAATGGTGAAAAACGGTCTAACTGTGTGACACAATTCAGTACTACATAGTTCACATTATTTCTAATGTGTTTCAGCAATACATTTCTAACATTTAGAACACTTAGAAAATGTTTAGAAACAATTGTCTTAATTGCCTTTATACAGGTTTTAATATGAAATAGTTGTTTTATACTATGGGTAAAAATTGCCATAACATTAAAGGCATAAAATCTGAACAATATCTACGTTGACCATAGTCAAAGTATTTTCCTATCAAGTGAAACTCTGCTATCTGAGATTCTTCAGGCCTGACTGCTCCGAGATTATATTATTTATAAAAACAATATTAAAGTGTGAAAAGCTGTAATCATCTGTTCACAGAAATGTTGGTTATTAAGTGAATGTAAAAATGAAGTGTAACTACTTAAAGGTTCAAAGCAAGAAGAGTTGAAGTGTGGATCTGCTTCCGAGCAGTATTTTTAGTACACAAAACCAAAAAACAAACAAATAAAAACAAACAGGAGGCACAGGAGAAAAGGCAATACGATAATGAGAATGAACGAACAGTGACATCACATGCACAGTTCTTTCACAAATGCACAAAACACGCTGTGAATGTAGAGATGGACTTCGTCTGTACCTGATGAAGAACTGATGGTTGAAACGTTGCAATAAATACTTTTATGGAGCAGTTATACCAGTGTGTGGACATTATATTTGTTTTTGGCTACAGAATGTAGAGATCTGAGCTGCTCTGAAACACTGAAAACACTGTATCATGAGCTGATCACATGTAAATAAACACAGTGCCACGCTTCACTCTGACACACAAGGGACAATACACATATTTAATTAAATAATGTTTATTAGAGTAGTGAGATGATGTTGCTAACATCAACCTCAACTGGAAACATTTGTTCAGAGAGTTTCCTGTGTGACAAACACTCATCGCATGAGTAGCGTTTTAGTGCGTTCACTCATAAGGGTGCGTCTCAGGTCAGATGATGCCTATGTAGACAGCACACAGCAGTCTTCACGAGCAGCAGACCATGAATAACCAACACACTCATCACTAGATGCTAGTTCATTCTCATGTCCGTAGGCTACTAAAACACATCAGCTCTGATCCCTCGTTTCTGTCGTAATCTCATTTCGTCTTATTTTGGATAGAACTGGAGCGCGCTTCAGTCGATTGCGTAACTCTGAGACTGTAGTTAAAGCACTTTGATTTACTGAGAGCTGCTGAGATATGAGGAGGCCTCGGGACGTCTAATGTGCTTCAGTCAGGACATTCAAGGTCAGCATGAGTCTGTTCAACAACATCAAAGAGCAGCGAATTCACATAATAAAGCACAAAGTATCTTCAATATCCACTGTCCTTCACCACTATTGCCACCCCAGCCAAAATATTAATGTGCATGACTTAAATAATGAAGAACAGTGGGCCTCATTTACGAAACAAACATATGACAGAAAACTGGGAGTACACAGATGCAGATCCTGTTTTAGATCTTGACAATCACTGTCTGATTTCACTGTATGGAAAAGAGCAGCTTGAACATCTGTGTTTATGTTCCACTGCAGTCACGTGTGTTTTGAATCGTCTCTTCACGAGTGTAGAGACACATCATGACTCTCTGAGCGTATTATCTGTACTCCAGCGTGACGTCATGTCTTGCGTAATGACATCTCTGCTCTCTGTCAACACGGAGGCATTAGCCAGAGTCATTCATGAAGAAGAGCCGGACTCTCGCCCCGAGCACACAGATGATTCCAACGGTCTTTACTCTTGCATTCAGTTGTGACTTTTATGATGAATTAGATGGAGTGCATAGCCTTGGGAAGAGGAAGACATAAGGCTGATCCGTCTTTTCTCCTCAGTTTGTTCAGCAGGAACAAAGCCACCAGAAGTCATGTGTGTTCAGTGACAATGGAGAAAGCATGAGAGACAGGCAGTGATCACTGCTGATGTGATTTACAATAGAGGAGCATGAGCAATTTGGCACAGCTCCAGTCATATTCATAATGTATGCCATATTTATTAGATTGCTAGATTAGGAAACAAGCAAGATCAGAGGAGAGAATCAGAGAGGAAAAAGAGTTTTTGCAGCTGCTTCTTGAGAGTTGTGATGGTCTCAGCAGATCAGGTGGAGGTGAAGCTCATTCCAGCAGAGATGAGCAGAGGGAGTGAAAGGTCTGGAAAGCATCTTTGTGTTTCATTGTGAAGTAGTGTTCATTTCGCTAACAAAATGTATGAGGAGAAATGTTTGTCAACAAAGTTTTTTCTCCTGACTAAAACCAGATGATGAGACAATAATCAGGTCATTGAGCGTTAAACTGAGACTATCAATACCACCATACTGAGGGGTCGATCCAAACTAAAGTGCTCAAAACTGGCCACTTCAGAGGGCCATTTGGAATGAAGGATTTCGAAGGGCACAACTGATGGACACTTCGGGCCCCCATGATGATGGCGCCTCCATGTGGTCACGGGATGATGACGCAGAAGGGCACTTCAAGAAATAGTTGTTTGGTCTCCTACACCCTTCAACCCTTCAAAGCTCTCACTCCGGAGGGTAAACACTTTGAAGGGATTAGGGCATAGGGATGAGGCACAGGGTATATGAACAAGCAATATTGTTGTTAAAAAAAGCTGAGATTAAAATGTAGTGAAAAGAACAAAAATGTTACCAAAAAACTTGGTAAAGTGGAGCCAAAACATTTCAGACTGTTGTACAAGACTGTACAAGACTGTTATGCGAGTGTCTATGTTTGCGATTGCCAGATATCAAGAGCTCAAATCCCCCAGTCAGAACTTTTCTGTTAAGCGGATACGCAGGCTACTCTGTCCAGCTTTTTGCTTTATGCAACCATTCATACACACTCTCTCTGTGGAGACGCCATGGTCTAAAAACACCAACATATAGTCCTGCACAAGTAAGCTGGAGGTTAGCGATCTCCATTTGAGATATTCTGCTTAAATGAAAGTGTCATTTAGCCAGTCTGTGTTCTGTCATGGATCTCAACTGTATTGTTTGTGATTGTGTTGCTGATTGTGATGTTCCTTACGCAACCTCTGTGCAACAATAAGTCTTTTTTTAATAATATTTTAGAGCAGTGTTGGGGAAAGTTACTTTTAAAAGTAATGCATTACAATTTTGAGTTACTCCCTTAAAAAGTAACTAATTGTGTTATTTAGTTACTCTTTATGGAAAGTAATGTGTTATGTTACTTTTGCGTTACTTTTTAAATCTGGGCAGGGCTTGATTCTTTGTTTTTAATATCTAACAATTCTAATGTAAAAGCCCTTTTACACCAAAAGTGAAATGAATTCACCTCAGGCTGAAAGAAAAGTACATTAATGCAGGAGACTCTTCAGCTATAAAAAATGAAGCACAAATGTTTTTATCTAAACTAATTTTTGCTTGTTAGTATGGTTGAATTGCATCATAGAAGGTAAAGACACTGCAGCAAAGACACTGGATAATAAAATGGGATTAAATACATGAAGGATATTTTTTTTATTTAACATATTTAATTATTGCAGGGTTGCATCATATTCCGAGTTTGCATTTCCCTGGTTTTATTCATTTTCAGGAATACTGAATTAATGCATGTTCACATTTAGTCTAGAATACAGTAACATCATGTTTACTCACAATTTCCCGACAGGAGACTTGTCAATCAATAAATGGGGAAAAAGGTAACTGGCATTACTTATTTGTAACTCTGATATTTTCTTAGAAATTCAAAAGTAATACGTTACTTTAGTAGTTAAAAAGTAGTATTATTATGTAACTCGCATTACTTGTAATGCATTACCACCAACACTGATTGAGAGTAGGTTTTGTTACAGCAGTTTTTTATAACATAGATAGAGTTATAGCCTGAACTCTAAAATCTAAAATCTGATGTTTATTTAGTCTCTAATTGATATCCTGTAATAAATCTGTAAACTAGGTAAAAATAAACCAAGCATATGAGTCGATATTCTATTGTTTTTTTGCTTATTGGTGACAGTGCAACTTCTGATGTCATTTTAAAAATATATTTCCCAAATTAAAATAATCATTGCAATTAAAATTGTACAAAATAATGATTTTTTATCATTTTAGCCATTATACAGTATGATGAAAATGTGTAAGGTTTCACTGACTAAAACTAGACTAAAACTAAAACAATTTGACTAAAAATTATAAAAACTAAAAGTTCCATTTGACAGCAGACTAAGACTAAATTAAAAAATGTAGCTGACAAAATGAGCACTATTGTGAAGGAACAAGGCATCGCTTATTCAGTGACCTGAGCTGTGGCAGGAAGTACATACTCGGAGGAGCAAAAGTCTCAAAGCCTTCAATTCAAACTTCAACAAAACTGAAGAACAAACCAGTGTGACGTCATTTTAAACAACATCATATGAAAATGAAAGGAAATTTGGACTTTGTTTTGGGGGTTTCTGGAAGAGTCCCAGTACTCAAGAACTCAAGTACAGAGGAAGCATGAAAGTACCAGCATGTGTTCTTGATGATACTGCAGGTGGACAATGTATAGCGGGGTTACCCGGGGCTACTTTTAAACTGCTGTTGCGGGTTATTTTCATTACGGGTTAAAGGTTGGACATATTGCATAAATTCTATTTGACTGAAATGCTTGTATGAACAATATTTTACTCTACCCAATTTATACTCTAGTGATGATGAAGCTGTGCTAATGATGAGACGGAGATCGCTGTGATGGAGACGCACTGCTAGAGTTTCCGTCTCCATGGTAACAGACTGACGGTCTCTGCAGGACTGTTGCTAGAGAATTAAAAAACAAAGCATCATATGTCATCTGCAGAAGCATTTTCCATCCATTAAAAGCTTATTATGAATATCTTGGTTTGTTTGTAATTGTAAAAATATTATATTTAAGTAAAAAGTTGTTGTTTTGAATATAACCAAACAATTGACGACATATATATATGTATGTATGTATATACATTATTTTTTTGTTTTTTTTTAAGTCAATAGGTCAACTGTCAACTGTTTGCTTGTCAACATTCTTCAAAATATCTTATTTTGTATTTAACAGAAGGGAGAATCTCACCCATTTGGAACAAAATGACAGTAAATGATTTTCCAGAATTGTAATTTTTGGGTGAACTCTATCTTTAAGCTCTGTATTTGCTGTCTGCACACAGAGCAGACAAAACACAGTAAAACACAGTAAAATGATTCAGTGTGTGAGTGGAGATGAAAGCAGAGCTTTGTGTAGCAGAGATTTAAGCACATCACAGTGATTTTCTGAATCACAGCAAGACAGAAAAACACATTTGAAATGCAGCCCCGTTTTCAAGCAGCTGAATGCGTCATTTGTCTAACAGCAGAATAACTACAATGAAAACTCAGCGGTCTGTTAATGTCAATTGCTCAGAAGGATTTCCGGCTGCACTGGACTAAATGTTCAGCCCTTATTAAGCAGGTAATTGTGCCGGACGTTCAACAGGAGCCACTGAAGGACAGACGAGAGGACCTGTGTTCTTTAATATCGATGACAACACTAATGTGAGCATTAACAGTTATCTGTATGAAACAACAGCACATAGCCTCATCTTTAGCTGGATCGTTCATCTGGATGGAAGAGATGTGACATCAGTAACAGAAGCATTACTAAATGTTTTGCAGAAGAATAATCTTTGTCCTAAATGACGCGAGACATGAAACCGGCGTATGTGTGGCAGCACAACTCCACTGTCACCAAATTCTACTGATTTTGTTATTGTCAAATATGTGTGTCGCTCAGTTCAACTGCGCTCATCTCACAAAATGCATGTTTTGCCAAGAAATGTTGAATATCAAATTTCACTAACACGTGGCTGGTTTTCATACAGCACCATCTGTCAGTTTAGATTTAGATGTTTAATGCATATCGAACAAAACGTCTAGAGCTTATCATTATCATCATACATTTAGAGATGTTTTTCTCAGCCCAGTCTAATTCTTGCGGCTGTTTTTCACTTTAAGCACTACTTTAATTGTGAATGTTTTCACACACAAATCTATCCCAAATATCAAAACTCAAATTTAGCCTAAAACTCATATTTTACAGTCACTGATATGCATTACATACATTACATGTATAGTAGTAATTATAAACACAGCCTGTTGTTATAAAGTCACAAAACTCCCTCACCGCCTACCACAGTTTTATCACTGGTAGAATGTAAAAAGGATAAAATATTTCAATACGAGCATTCAGTCAAATAATGTTTATGCAGTATGCCAAACCTACAACATGTGGGGAAAAATCATCAAGTTGCACAATACTTATGTAAAGATGGACGCAGCACCCTCTTCTCTCTATCATTACAAGACACGCCCCTCACTGCTGATTGGCTACAGGTGTGTTTTGGGACCCGGTCAAAAGCGCTTTTCAAAAATTGCTTAGTGCACCTTTAAATGTCCAATGGCACTTAAGATATAGACATTTAATAAGAAGTATTTTAATTCATTTTAAATTGTATATTTTATTTATTTCTTAAATTCATACAAATTCTATTGAAAAAGGGAAATAAGTTGATAACATGTCATTTTAAAGCAACTGTATGTAGTTTTCTGTATCTTTTGTGAGCCCCTACAGTTAAGTGAGTGGAGTTCACTGTGGTAAATCACTGTACATGTGCATTTATTGCTGCTGTAAAACAATCCATTCTTTCAGCAGAATTTTGTACCTCAATCACAAACTTTACACACAGACATTTGGGAAGAAAATAAAAGCCATTTGCCTTATTAGATGTTAATGCATTATGAGAATGATTTATAAACATATTTCAGGGTAAAAAACTTTATTTGTTTTACAGTGTTTTGCTGTTCTGATTGTTTCACAACATCACTTTTAAACAATTAAGTACCAGAAACGTCTTGTAGTGGCTATTTGTCCATAAATTTAAGCAAAACTAATAATATCAAACTTCTCAAATGGCCACTGAGGCTACGTCATAGGTTAGGCTTTACGCAGGTTTAGAGGTACCAAAATAGACTAATGTCCATAGCAAAAGATGCGTTTGAGGAGGTTTATTTACACAAAGAAAGCAAGCTCACAGACATTTCTGCTGCCTCTCTTACGCTGGTAAAAAACCATATGCCCTCGCAGCCTGAGGTCCCTCCCACCTTGACCTACTTATGTAAATTAACATAGCACCACGTGACCAATAAACAACAATGTAAATAAACAAGAAAATAAGCATAAATGCAAAATAAAGCAAATTAACTTTAACAAGAAAGAAAAGGAAATAAATCAGCTATAACTTAACTTAAACCTAAAATAAACAAAGTGCAAAATAGCTCCAACAACCCAGCCCCTAATTGTGACGGTACTTTACCCACAATTAACTTTAGCTTTAGCACAAAGGAGCTATTTCCTAATTGTAGCCTAAGCACTAAGTTAGAATCTTTACATCTTCAGTCTCTCCATGCCTGAAAGAAACAAATAGATGTAAAACGGAGATAGAAGAGAGAATGAGCTGCACAGTCAATTGTTGGCCTCCAAGAGAAGACAGAGCTTGGTTATTGGTCTGTCCAGGATGCTGGTCTTCGTTTGTACCTTTACAGAGTGGACCAGTCCTCTTGAATCAGCTGTGGTGCTTAAGACTCTGCCCATCATCCATGAGCCTCTTGGAGCTGTAGCATCAGCGATTACAACAATATCTCCTGGGATGAAGTTTCTCTTTTGCTTTGTCCATTTTTGTCTTTCTTGAATTACAAGCAAATACTCCGATGTCCACCTTTTCCAGAACAGCTCTGCAACGTACTGCACCTGCCTCCATCTCCTCTTAATGTACAGGTCAGATTTTTCAAACAGGCCTGGTGGCAGAATGGGCTTGCCTTTTAGCAGGAGAATGTGATTTGGAGTGAGCTCTTCCAAGTCATTGGGATCTTCTGAGACCTTAGTTATTAGCTGGTCATTGAGTATTGCTTCTACCTCACAAAACAGTGTTTGCAGGCCTTCCTCGTCCAGCAGTTGATGTCCAACAACAGAGGTAAGTACACTGCGCACAGAGCGAATCAGACGCTCCCAAACACCACCTTGGTGAGATGCAGCTGGGGTGTTAAAACTCCACGTCACTCCTTCCTGCACAAAAGTCCTTTCAATTTTAGAGTGATTTAAAGCAGCCAGAGCCTGCCTCAGCTCCTTCTTCGCACCAACAAAATTTGTGCCGTTATCTGACCTTATACTTGTCCCAGGTCCTCTTCTGCAGATAAATCTTCGCACAGCATTGATGCAGGAGTCTGTGTCGAGGGAGTGTACCACCTCCAGGTGTATTGCGCGGCTACTCAGACAGGTAAATATCACTCCATATCGCTTCAACACAGTTCTCCCTCTCTTCACATCCAGTGGTCCAAAATAATCCACTCCCGCATTTGTAAAGGGTGCGTTATCGTTCCTCTGGTAAGTCGGACATTTTCTGTTCTCCAAGTTTTCCTCTGTACCTTCTGCACACTGTACATTGTGAGAGAATCTTCCTGGCCGCAGAGTTGGCATTTATGATCCAATACTTCTGTCTCAATCTGTGCAGCATGTGATTGCGTCCAGCATGTCCAAGTTGATAATGGATGTAACGTAATATAAGCTGGGAAACATGCAGATCCTTTGACAGAATCACAGGATGTTTTACCTCCAATGGCAGGGCAGATTTAGACAGGCGCCCACCAACTCTGAGGATACCATCTTCGATGAAGCGGTCAAGGCAATACAGAGGGCTGTCTTTGGAAACAGTCTTTGGGTCATGTTTTATTGAGGAAATTTCAGTGCTGAATCTTTGGTTTTGTACAAACTGAACTTTCTTGTGGGTACAAGAAAGACTGGGAAAATGAATATTTGTGGCTGAAAGGTGTTGAGGGGGATACCGAGAGGGCTTTTTGTGACCTTTGCAAAACGTCCTTCTCAATCGGACATGGAGAGGAATATGATGTCAAACGACACAGACTCATGGAGACTCACAAGAAACGTGTCCAACAGAAAGAGACATCCAAATCTATGGATGCTTTTCTCCAACCTAAAAACGACTTTCTAGCTGACAAAGTGACTGCTGCAGAGGTGACGAGTGTGTATCACACTGTCCAACACGCTACATCATATCGATCAGGAGATTGTGGCACAAAGGTAGCCCCAACGATTTATCCGGACTCGGACATTGCCAAGAGGATGGCCTGTGGTCGGACAAAGGCAGAAGCCATTGTCACGGATGTGCTTGCTCCCGCCTCCGTCGAAGATTGCTTGAAAGTCCTCAGAAGACCACTGAATGAGCAACGAGAGGCAACAACCAAAGGTAAAGTTAAAGTTATGTTCATGGATGTAACGTTGTGTGTTAGCTATTTGTCTAATGTTAGCTAGCTAATGTTAGCTAATCATCTTATTCTACTGGTATGTTAAAAGTCAACTTTTTCTTCAGTTCACTGAAATTGCATCAGAAGCTAACGTTAGCTAACATAATGCTGCTCATCTGTGCCTTCGTGAAACCAGGCTCTGTGTATCCTTACATGAGCAACTTGTGAGCAACATTTCACTATTCGTTATCTCCCAAACTAAACAAGCAAAAGCAACTATAATTTTTGAAAAGGTATAAATATTTCTATAGATAATATTTATATAAAATCAATAATGATCAAAACAGTAAAGCAGTATCTTGTATTTTTTATAATAATCTGTTTTTAGAGAATCTCTTTTAAGTTCATCCCATCTGTGTGTGTGTCTCCACAGCCCACACGCCATTCTTCTCAGTGGCTTCAGATGCCTCCAATCATGGGACCACCAAGCTCTTTCCACTGTCAGTGCGTTACTGGACGCCAGACTTGGGAGTACAGACGAAGGTCCTTGATTTCTATGATGACAGTGATGAAACATCTGCCGCGATCCACAACCAGATAGTCACCAAGCTGGAGGAAAATGGACTGGGACTAGACATGATATCTGCGTATTCTGCTGACAATGCTAGTCTGAATTACGGGAGATACAACTCTGTCTTCCAGAAACTGAAAGAGAACAGCAATTGAAAAAAATACACATTGGTTGGCCTATTCATGAGCATACATCAGCAATTACACATGTTTAGGGGAATAGGGCATTATTAATATACCATTTAAGGCTAGAAATAGGTAAACCACTATCAGTGAGTCTGCCCGTGGGGTGGGGGCACCGCCGCGCAAGGCAGTGTCCCACATTGTCCCTCAGAAACATACCCCTTGTCCCCCCTTGGGCTTATTAGCAGGTGGTCACCCTAAGGAGGAGTCCAAATCAAGTTTGGGCCATTTGGCAGCTGGCAAGTGCAAAAAGTCTGGTCCTTTTAGCCATTTTCCTTTTCCAAACTCCTGAGCTCTTAGTTCTCGAGATGCTTCATCTGCAGGATTATCTTTGGTATTTACATACCTCCACTGATCTTTGTCTGTGGCTTCTCTTATGATGCTGACACGGTTAGCAACATATGTGTAAAAGCGCTTTGTTTCATTGAAGATATACTTGAGAACAGTAGTGCTATCGGTCCAGAAAAATGACCTTTGCAATGGCAACTGTAGCTCCTTCAACAGCATTGTGTTCACTCGAACAGCAAGCACAGCTGCAGCAAGCTCAAGGCATGGGATGGTTAGTTGCTTTAGAGGAGCAACAGGAGTCTTGCCTGTGATGAATGAAACATGCACACTGTCAGTGCTCTCCAATCTCAAGTATGAAAAAGTACCATATCCTGTTTGACTAGCATCTGAAAAATGATGCAGCTCTGCTTTCAATTGTGTTCCAAAGTCCTTGGGTTTAATGCACCGTTCCCCTTTAAATCCACTCATATGCTGGAGTTCAGAGAGCCACTCAGACCAATATCTGGAGAAAACGCTGGGGACTGGCTCATCCCATTTGAGGTTCATTCTGCACAGCTCCTGTAACAGTAACTTAGCAGGGATTATGAAAGGAGACAGAAAGCCCAGTGGGTCATAGAGAGAGCTTACCACAGAAAGGATGCCCCTCCTGGTGTGTGGACGTTCCTGCACTGCAGTCCTGAAGCTGAACGTATCTCCTTGAACACACCATTGCATCCCCAGAGCTCTTTCCACAGGGAATTGGTCCCTGTCCAAATCCATGTTCTCCAAACTCACTGCTCTGATGTTACTGGGAATCAGTGCAAACACCTTTGGGCTATTTGTGACCCACTTTTGAAGATGGAAACCGCCCTTTTTACAGAGAGATGTTAGTCCATGTATGAGCTTCACTGCATCTTCCTCTGTCACAGTGGACTTGAGACAGTCATCCACATAGAAATTTGTTTTGACTGTGCTGAGGACGTCGGGTGAATATTGCAATGCATTATCCTCAGCAGTTCTTCTCAGTGCATAGTTTGAACAGCTTGGAGAGGATACGGCTCCAAACAAATGCACGCACATCCTGCATTCCTCTGGTTCCTTTATAGCGTCTCCATTGGGCCACCATAGAAAGCGCAAGAAGTTGACGTGCTTGTGTGGGACCCGGACCTGATGGAACATGGCGTTGATGTCAGCCATAACAGCGATGGGCTCTTCTCTAAACCGGAGGAGCACACCAATAAGCGTGTTAGTGAAGTCTGGGCCCTGCAGGAGCTGGCTGTTTAGTGATGTGCCTTTGTAAGTACAGCCGCAATCAAACACAACACGCAACTTTCCTTTGGTTGGGTGATATACACCATGTTGGGGAATGTACCACACCTTTCCTTGTTTTGGAGTGGGCTCACTTGCGGTAACCTTTTCTGCATATCCTTGCTCCAACATGTTATTGAGGAAATCAATGTATTGAGCTTTGAATGAAATGTCTCTGTTAAATCTCCTCTTCAGGCTTTGGAGTCTTTGTAATGCAACGCAGCGATTGTTTGGCAAAACAGGATCTTCAACTCTGAAAGGTAAGTCAATGCAATAATGTTCATTGTTAAGCACTGTTGTATCCTTCACAATATTCATGAATTTAATGTCCTCTCTTGACATCTCAAGTTGTTCATCATATGTTCTTTCAGTAAAATCATGATTGTACTGCTGCATCAACATATTTTCCAAGTGCTCCACAGATACGTGATTAGCAGTTACAACAGTGCATCCTGATTTGACACCAGCACCTCCAGGGTCTCCAGCACAAAGAGGCCCGTTTATGACCCAGCCAACTCTGGTCCTTACCGCATACGGTCCACCACATTGACTGTTTATTAATTCCCATGGCTCCAAAACTTTGGGAGAGTCAGTTCCAATGAGCAAGTCCACATCTGCATCTACTTCATGTAGCCTAATGCTGCTCAAATACGACCACTTGGCAACATCATCCTGACATGGCACATTGACTCTGGATACAGGCATTGTTGTTTGTGTCAGAACAAATGGCAGCTCAATAAAGTCCTCGGCGTCAAAACCAGACACCTCCAGACCAGTTAGTACAGTGGTATTAATGGTTTTAGTCTGTCCCATTGTCCTTAATAGTATATTACAGTTTTTGCCTGATACTCCCAGCCTTTCAGCCACACTTGCAGTGCAAAAGGTACCAGAGCTCCCAGGGTCCAGGAAAGCATAAGTGTGCACAACTTTATTACCTTTCTGACTTTTCACCTGCACAGCCACAATGGAGAAAACAGCAGTATCCTCTTCACCAGCCCCAATATGACCGCACGTCTGCTGCTGCTCAGGTACAGTGCTCACAGTTTCTTTAGAGGTTATCCTTGTAGTATCCTCCTTCTCCACATGCAGGACAGATGGGTGTTTCCTGTGACACACTTCACAATCCAAACGACTCCTACAGTCTTTGCTTGTGTGTCCATATTTCAAGCACCCAAAACAAACACCTTTCTCCTTTAGAAAGTGAATCTTGTCCTGTTGTGTCTTTCTTTTAAATTGAAAGCATTTTTCCAGAGTGTGATTGGTGAGATGACAGAACAGACATGGTTACTGTGAGCTGTTAAGTTTTCCTTTTCTTTATGTCCATCCTTTATTGCATTGACGCTGGTGGCAAAGGTACCACTTTTCCTTTTCTGCTTAGCTTGAGTAGATAGCTTTGTGTGGCTGGCTGGGGGAACATCATTAATATTTCCAAACAGCGGGTCTGAAACAATTTTGACTTGTTTTTCAATAAAATTTACAAAATCAACAAACACTGCTCTGCTTCCAGTTTGACCCAATATGTCACATGCCACATTCCTCCACTTTTCCCTCAGCTTGTATAGGAGTTTCATTAGGATTGTCCTGAGGTTGGCTGGCATGTCCAACTCCTTCATGTACTTTATATGATGTACTATATTGGAGCAACCTCGAAGGAACAAAGCAAATGACTGCAGAGCGTTAACATCCTCAGGTTTTATTGAGGGCCAGTTGTTGATTTTGTCCATATAAGCAGAGGAGATTTTGTGTTCACTGCCAAAATGTTCAATCAAAAGTGCTTTTGCTCTTTGGTAACCAGATTCAGAGGGCAGATGCTGACAACTTCTTACAATGTCTCTTGGTTGTCCCCTAGTGTACTGTTCTAGGAAGTACAAACAATCACTGAAATTTTTAGTTTTATCCTCAATACAATTTTCAAAAGCTCTGAGAAAAGATTTGAAATGCAGGGGATCACCATCAAATACAGCTATACTTCTCATAGGCAGAGCAGAGGCTGTGTTTTGTTGAACCAACAGGGCAGTAATTTCATTTTGACGCTGCATAATGTTCAAAATGTCCGGAGAGTTGGTAGATTGATTATTGTCATGAGCTTTTTGCAAAACCAGTGCTTGTATATGGCTTTGTCCTTGAGAAACAGGAATGACATTAGGTATAGGTGGTTGTATTACAACATGTTTGGGTTTAACACCGGCAGGGACCGAATTTAACAAGCGACTGGAGGGAGGTTCAGAATTTTTATTAGTGGGCATGAAACGTTCAGCATTTGGATTTAGTTCATATGTTTCTTGAGTTTCTGACCTTTCCAAGTAAAAGTTCATGCCATCTGATGTTTTAGATGCACATTTTGACACTTTAGAGCCACACTTTGAATTTATTTCCAGAACCTCCAATTTTGCATTTGTCACCTTTAATTCTGCCTCCAGAGCAAGTTGTTCCTTTTCTCTCCTTAAATGTTCCCGTTTCTTCCGTAATTCCTCTTGGTCAAGTCTTATTTGTTCCTCCTGCATCTCCAAAATGTGCTTTTGTTTTAGAGCAGCCATGCGCTCCTGTAATGCTGCTTTCTCTGCTTGCGCTAATATTTTTGCAGATGCACTGGATGAAGTCTTTGACAGTTTAGAGCCAGCTTTTGAACGCGCTGCAGAACCTTTATTGGATACACTGTCCTCAGGCCCTATATCAATTTGATTATCAGAAGATTTGATTGGAAGTTCATATGAATGGCCTGCATTTGATAACCACCCTTTGACATCATCAATAAAGTTTGAAAACCGAATTTCCTTTTGTTCAAAATATTTATTTTGTTTTTCCTTTTCATCCTGAGGTATGTTCAGTGACACAAATGACAAATGATGTTGTTTTGCCTCATCAACACATGTTATCATTTGATCCAAAAGAGACTTGACTGCATCAATATTGTCTGCAGAATGCATCAATTTATCCATTTCATTCATGTACGATTTGGCTTGTCTACATTTTGTCGATCTCTTTTCCTGACACGTTTGAATGAAAAACAACATTCCTTTAGCGGTGAAACTTATGCGCCTTCTTGTGGAAAGCGCCGTGTCACTTGTGGCTTTGGATGCTACGTCAGACATTTTTACCCTCTTTTTTTTTTTTTTTTATTAATATTGGCCAGGTGCACACACAGTTATTTGCAAAGGTTGAATGGGACACGTACCTTGCAGAACTTTGTTTGCAACGGTGGTTGCCATTGCGCATGGAATTGGATGCGCGCAGTGATTGTTGTTGCGCGCGGCCGTGCGCGTCACCTGTGAGGGCTTTAGGCCTTTGTGAATCCAAATTGCGACAAATATTAATCCTCCACTCCGTAAATGCAGCTCCAATGCTCCAATAGCGTCACCGTTATCCAATACGGTGTACAGGGAAGCTTTACACTGTCGGATGGATAGGATTATTTGATGTTTGCCGTGCCGCCGCCACTCCTAGGCCCAGCCTTGTCTTTGTCTCCAGCATCCAGGTGAGTAATCCACTTTCAAAAAGGTAATCCAGCAAACAACGAGTCCAATTTCCAGGTAAACCAACAATATACATCCAGGGGCGCGGTTTTTTACTTAATGTAGTGGCTATTTGTCCATAAACTTAAGCAAAACTAATAATATCAAACTTCTCAAATGGCCACTGAGGCTACGTCATAGGTTAGGCTTTACGCAGGTTTAGAGGTACCAAAATAGACTAATGTCCATAGCAAAAGATGCGTTTGAGGAGGTTTATTTACACAAAGAAAGCAAGCTCACAGACATTTCTGCTGCCTCTCTTACGCTGGTAAAAAACCATATGCCCTCGCAGCCTGAGGTCCCTCCCACCTTGACCTACTTATGTAAATTAACACAGCACCATGTGACCAATAAACAACAATGTAAATAAACAAGAAAATAAGCATAAATGCAAAATAAAGCAAATTAACTTTAACAAGAAAGAAAAGGAAATACATCAGCTATAACTTAACTTAAACCTAAAATAAACAAAGTGCAAAATAGCTCCAACACGTCTTCTAAGGATGTTTGAGTCCAGTGCTCATCTTGAGTACTCAAAACAACTTTAGGAACACACTGTCCAGCGACACACACACACACACACGCTTCACGCTTTAATTGGATATTAAAGTGGGGCGATAGAGAAATCCTCTCATTAATTTGTGCCGTGCGCCGGCGGCTCTGAGGGAGTTATGTCATTATAATCTGTGCTGAACCTCGTTTCCAGTCTTACGCCACTGTAGATGTGAGATCCGGCTCGCTGCAGTGCGACAGGGTCACGCGCATTACATGCGACCAGCATCACGTCACATCACTGTCTTCTACGACTCACACCAAAATTCATCCCTGATATTCTTCTATGGCACATATTATATTCTCTTTCCATCTTGGTATTTGGAAAACAAGTTGGAAATGGAACAGCCATGAAATTATTAATAGTGTTTTGAAGCTGCACAACTGTTGTTTCCTCACACATGCTCCTCATACTGCTCTATTAAACACACTTCATCTATTCCTCACAGTTTTGCAGTAAACTGAGGGAGTAATCAACTGTGTACTACAATAAAAAATCACAATGAGTGAATCTCAAACTACAAACTCATTTTAAAATATCTCAGATTAACTATCACTAGTGAGAATCTCTGAAAATACATTTTGACACAAAAAATTGTGAGGTCAACCGTTCTTGAGGTTTGTGTGTCTAGTTTTGAGGCCTAGAGTATGTTCAACTACTTATATCTGTTTGCTGTCTTAAAAAAAGATGTTTTACAAAGACAATGTTGTCTACATATCATATAATCCATTAAGGTTTCTATAACAAATCATTGTTTGACATTTGTAAATAAACAATAAATTGAAACATAAAAAAATAAATTACCTTAACGACAGTAATTGTTGTTTCAGTTGCTGTGACAAAACCTTTTGTATTCGCAAAAAAAAGCAATCATTGCAAAAAAAAAAAAAAAAATTATGTTGGCTAAACAAAGTATCTTTACTGAGAAAAACTTTAAAAAAACTATCGTTGAGAGAACTCAAAAGTCTTACTGCATCAAGTTGCCTTATTTTTTTACGTTTTCTCAACTCCATATTTTTTACAGTGTTCAGTGTAATAACGTTTTCAAAACATCAGCACAAAAACACTATTTATACGTTATTTATAGATTGTTTGTTTAAAACATTTTAGTGGAACATTCGTTCAGGGAAGATTTAATATTAACATTCCATAATGTTTGTGAAATATAAAAATTGAATGTTTCACCCAAAAATGAAAATTCTGTCATCATTTATTCTCTCTCATGTTGTTTCCAAACAAAATGTTGGTAACCAAACAGTTTCTAGTCCTCTTTGATGTCCACAGAATTTTCCCCCACACTATGAAAGTCAGTGATAAACAGCAGCTGTCTGAAGAAAGACATTTATACAGATTTGGAACAACATGAAGTAAATGATGACAGACTTTTTATTTTTAGGTGAACTTTTCCTTGAATGTTTACTTTAACATTTACATAACCAAGAAAAAAACAAGCATATTTTTAAACATTTAAAGCACTGGACATTTTGAACATTCAGAAGTATAGTTTTCATAACCTAAAGGGAAAAACAACAAAATGTTCTTAGAACATATTTTTGTAAGCTGTAATGGAGGTGAGGATGAAGATGCAGAATTGCTGTCATGAGTCTCCTCATGCGTTTTTTTAGTCAATCAGTGATGAAGGATGTGGAAGTGACCCACATTAACAGAAGACTGATTTGTACCATGTGACTGTCCCAGCGTCATGTGACACACATCCAGTAAACACTGCAGCGCATTAGTGACATCTAGTGGACGGTCTGATACAGGACAGTGTGTCAAACCACACTCATCAATCACTGTCTGTCTGTTTGTATGCTGTGCACAGAAGGACACGTGAGCTTTTGGTTGTTTTACATTCACAGATTCATGAACAATAGCGTTTATAAAAGCATAATGAACATGTCATTTACAAGCCTGTTTGACATGTATGACCTCATCAGATGTTGACAGAGATCAGCTGGTGCCTTCACATCACATTTATTAACCTGTAATGAGTGAAAGAACACATTCATGGCTTTTTTGAGTCAGGCAGAAACTGTAACTTTAAAACTACGTACTGAAGAGCGCTAAACAAACACACATGACTTGTTTGCTTGATATTAATTTTGTTGTCACATTTTATTTTTTTACAAAACTTTTTAATTTCTTTAGACTTGGAGAAGATATAGAAGAACAAATGAAGAGTTTGGTTGCAAAACGCGATAAACGCCATTTTTTGACATTTGCATTTTATTATTGGAAATCACTGTTCAGATGTACCTTAATCTATGTGTGAATTGCTGCCATTAATAAAATTTAAGAATGTACATTTTAGGCCTCCTATAAAATGTATTTTTTCACAAAACGCGATATCCGCCAGACCAGTTTCTTTACAAAGTGCGATATAACCAGGGTTCGAAATTAACACCCGCCAACCCGCCAAATGCGGGTTAAAAATCATTTTGGCGGTTATTGATAAAGACTTACCAGCCAGTTTGGCCGGTGATGCATGAGCCAATCATGCAAATCATGTCAGAGACGCTCTGGGTCGTTTGTCCCCTCCGTCCTACATTTCACATGAACACTACACTACGGGTGACGTTTTAGATACCTATTGGCAGCAGCGCGCAGATACTGTACGCTTCGGTTTGCGGGTCCAATCAACGACGACAAGAGCGCGAAAATACAAACAAGAAATAGGAAATATCGGATGAGCAAAGAGGACTGAGCTGGACAGCGAAATAAGCTAAAATCAAAATGCTGCGGTGGTTAGGACAGACGTCAGGATCAGGAAGAGGTGAGAAGAGGAAGGAGGCAGAAGATGAAAATGCTCAGCATCCCCTGGGAAGAGAGTCAATGCCGGTGAAGTGCTCCGAGTTTGCTCATTGATTTAACGATAATATCAAAAAAAAAACATTTTTAAAAAGAGGATTCAATAGGCTAACTAAAAACGTTTACCATTTAATTGTTTATACTGTAGGCGAGCTGTCAGTCACGTAGGCTACGTTTATAGCGTTTTGCAAAAAAAAAAAAAAAAGGTATGTTATGTTATGTTGTGTTCTGGCCAAAACTAACTCAGAATCGTATTATTATTAATCAATCTTTGTATATACTATTCCATATATTTATGATGTATTGTTTTTTTTAACCAATTTAAGATGTTTGACAATGTTAAGATAAATATGTTGCATTTTGGCATGGTTTTTGACTTATTTATGAACTATTTATGGACATAAAATTAAATAAAAAATATCGTGGATTTGAAAAATATTGTGTCCCTGGCCTTCACTGAGCTCAAGTAATAGTTTAATGTACAAAAATTGTGAATGAACTTGACTGTTGATGTCTTAAATAATAATGTCAAATAACCAACATTTCTCAAAATGGATATATCTCGTTTTGCAACGAAACTCTTCAAATATTCACATAAAAGAGAGTCTTATTTATTGGTCATTTGTTTTTGATCACTGATAGTTTTTGTCCCAGCGAACAGGGAACGTTCTTAGAACTTTGGCAAATGCTCTGGCCATGTTCTCAAAGATATGAGAAAATGTTCTTCCAGTCATATTAACTGAATGTTTGTTTAGAGCTGTCTGGTTCAGGGAATGTGTTTTTTTTTTTTTTTTCTGAAGTGCATTTTTTAAATGATACTACTTGTTTTAGAATGTTCAGAACATTCTAAAGTAATGTTTCCATAATGTTTACTAAATGTTTCTTTAATGTTTGCATAACCAAGAAAAACAAAATTGGACATTTTGAATGTTTCAAGTTCCAGCGTAATGTAAATGTTACCAATGCATATTTTTGTTAGGTGAGATACTTCCATCAGTGTTAATTCACAGGAGCTGTTATAGTCTGCAGGAAACTGAAATCATGAACAATATTTCCAGGTCAAATAGCTTATTGAATAAGAAAGCACTGACTGAACAGAGCCACTGGACCTCAGTGAACACAGGATCAGCACACCATCATCACTACACAAACACCCACAATGCATTTCATGTTAAGATATGAATAAGACATAAACATCTGAAGATCATCGCAGCATCAACAGCATCGACCGCTTTACACATGCTGACGGTTGCTAGGTTATTGATGTGGTTGCTAAGGTTCTGTGAACAGCTGCTCATCCACACAGCAGTACATCATCAAGCTAACGAACACCATAACCAGTGGGAGTATGCATACTTCCATACTATATAGTAGGCGAAAAACAACATGTGCAAGAATTCAAGTATTCAAAAAACAGCAGATGAAAAGTATACACACATCTGATGGACACTTTACTTTCCCATGAGGCAGTGAGTGAATGACAGTGAATGAATGTGACGTGACAAATGTAGCACATCTATATTTTGCTATAGAAGCAGACTTATTTAGTGCTTTAAAGAACCACAGCAGAAGGAAAGCAGCACCTACTCAGAGTGTGGCTCATCTCTGCCACCTGCTGTTCATTCACTGTACACATGAACACAACAGGCACTTGAGTAACTACATGAAGCAGCTCACTGTCAAAGTCCAATGATGTTAGTGAAAAACATGGAATGTGAAGCACAGGCCTCCATCTGCTCATAAATGAGCCACTGACACAAAATGCACACAATTACACATGACTGGATCATTATAATGAGCATAATTCATCTGCGTACGGTCCAATCATCACATTAAGCTGAACTACTGAGGCAAAACTTACAAAAGGTTTGATGGGAAGTTTAGATATTAATTGTGCTGAAAAGTATTATTTTACCAATTGTTTTATTTTAAGATGTAAAAATGAAATTATTATATTAGATGCATACTGCACTTCAAATTTTTAAGTGATACATTAATTCTAAAAAGTGCAAGTTTTATGTATAGTCTCTCAAGGCCTCATAATTTTGTTAGAATAATTAGAGATGAATGATCAAAATGCTATTTAGAATAGATTTAAGGCTGGATTACGCTACACAAATTTTGCACCAATTTTTGAAGTTGACTCTATCTGATAAAAGTCAGAGCCCGTCTGCAGATTGGAAATGACAGATTCCATAGAAGACCATGTAGTGTATGACAGACTCTGATTTTTAACTATTTACAAAGTCAGCAAGTGTGTGATGCCTAATGCTTCAAACGTGGTGTAGTGTATTCCAGCCTGTCAGCTTCACTAAACTATATCTCACATCACACACTGACAGACTCTGAATGTCAGACCTCATTCAGTAATCACAAAGATCCCAGCTAACAAGAACATTCTCAGATCTTTGGCTAACGTTCTGACTAGGTTATGAACAAACATTCTTACAACATTACATTAACATTAATAAGATTAACATTAATAGAAACTTTGTTTAGAGTTATCTGCTCTTTAACACTGTTCGCAAAATGTTAGCATGAAAATATTGTTTATACTCAAATGTTTTTTTCTGAAATATTTTAGTTGGACATTCATGTAATATTTTTTCAGTGTTACTGTTTGTTTCAGAAGGATCAGAGAGCATTGTTTAAAAGTAACATTCTCACAATGTTTGCAAAATAGATCAAATGGAATGTTCGCTTAAAAATATATATACAAAAGAAAATTAACAGCATTTAGAAAACTTGGTGTTTTGAATGTTCACATATTTTTGTTATCTGGGCTGGAATGAGTCAGTTATAATTTTGCACTTTCTGTGGTGTGAATGATTAATGCTAACACATCTGTGATGACAGAACAGTATGATTATGCAGTAATGGCGCTAGTCTGAGCCCGTGTGAGACCGCAGGGTGTGTAACTACAGTCAGCACACACACACACACACACACACACAGATCAATGGTCCTGTACCTGCAGCACTTCACAAGCACTTCATGTCCACATCTGATCCTGCACTCATCTCTGAGCGCCATATACACTGATACAAGCCATCAGATCCTCTCAACAACTTCATCAGTGTAGTACAGTAGTGCTTTTATTGGTACTGACTCAGCTGAAAATGATGGCAGGTCTCCATGGCAACAAGAGATGCTGCTGCCGCTGCTTCACTCGAGCATCTTTACTGCACATCTGCAGAGCAGGAGTCAATCCCCGCTGCCCTGCCTCATGTGTCAGTGTGGTGCAGTGAGAAGTTGGCTGCTGCTGCTGCTGTGTGTGTGTGTGTTTGTGTATAATCTATAATGTACCTGTCTGGAGGCTGACGGATCTCCCGGTGTAGCGGAGGTACGGCGCTCTCCGGACGGCTCTGCGCTCGGCTTCATCCTCCAGAGAGGCCGCCATCGACCTCCATCAGCGGCCACTGCTTCACTGGGACGGGCACAGTGTCGCGGCGGAGTGCTGGTGTCGATTAAACGGCTCCACTGTAGCGAGGAACTGTTCGTGGAGAGACGCGACATGCGCGTTCCTGCAGGGGGCGCTCGAGGCCTCACAGAGACAGGAAATCATCAGAGAAATATTTGATCATGCTGTAATATATGATAATCGGTTCATTCTAAGCACTGGTATCTGATGTACGAATACAAATCTATTCCATCAGTTTTCATGGTGGATTTTAAGCAAAACAAAACAAAACAAAACAAAAAAAACAAAACAAAACATAATAATGCTACAATTGCGACAGCGTGATTGGTCCATTCCGACAAGCGCTAAGAAAAGCAACTGATGTCACGTGACAGCGCCGCGCCGCTTCAGTCTGCTTTGAAATGGTTTTAAAACGTTGAATGTTTTACCAACTTCTTCACCCCACGCATAACATTATTTGAACGTTTATTTCGTGGCAGTATTGTTTGCACTATTTATCCTCTATTTATACCACCTATTACAATAGTGAAAAATATCTGCATCTCATTATTGTAGTACACATATGCAATACGTACTAAGTGTAAATAATAAATTTGATTAAAATTATTAAATGGATGTTGCCCTCCCCTACACTAACCCTGCCCAATACTGTATTTTCAACCTTTTGATTATTTCCTTCATTTTTATTGAAAATAGATGCTTTTGTGATGTGATGTGAGATGTAAACAAAGAAAAGAAGAGTTCGGCAAAAAAGCGGATTCGAACTCGGGTCGATCCCATAAAAAGACTGTGCTACAGCTGTGTTTTGTAGTGTTTTCTAGCCCAATCACACATTGGTGGGTGGAGTTAATTAACAGAGTCTGCCAACAAGGCAGGCTATTTGCATTTAGTGTAAATAGACATTATTCTTTATATTTAAAAAATGTTAAAATGTCAGTTTTTCTTGTTGTAATTTGATTGTTATTTAAAGGTTACAAAAAATGTGTTCATCAAGTACAAAGAACATCATTGGGACGTCGTAAGAATGTTGGTCTCAGAATGTTTTCTCTCAGCTCAAGTTATAAGAACATTTTTACCAGCACCAGCACATGACCAGCAAAGGACCAGCATGAACCAGCTAAAACCAGCATCAAAACACACCTAACCAGCATGTGCTGTTTTTTCACCAGGGTGATCGGCTGTGGAAAGATTTCTTCAAGAATTTTAGGCCCGTTTGATCTAAACCAGGCTCCTCAAATCAGCCCTGTAGAGTTCAGCTGCCATCCTACTGAAATCCACAAAACAAGATTCAGAAAACAGGTCTTTCATAAATATATTTTGTAACTTAAGCAATTGACATTAAACGTTTCCAGAATTGGGTTGAGTGCTGTGTACATATAGTGCAGATCAGAATTAGAATCAGAATCAGAATCAGAAAGAGCTTTATTGCCAAGTGCGTTCACACACAAGGAATTGGTCTTGGTGTTAGGAGCTTCCAGTACAGAAAATACAAACATAGTGCAGACATACATAAAGTTAAGGTAATAATAAACACTAATATTAAAAAAGAATATACAATAAATTATAAATAACAGTGGTAATAAAAATATACAGAAAGAAAAAAAAATAAAAAAGGAAGTCCATAGACAGAACTATGAATGTGCATGTGTGCTATATACAAAAGTTTTATTAAGTAAAAACACATGACCAGTACTGAGGTGTGTTAAGTGTGGTTCAGGTGGGATATGGCTTGGGGGAAAAAACTGTTCTTGTGTCTGGCTGTTTTGGTGCACAGCGCTCTGTAGCGTCGGCCAGAGGGCAACAGTTCAAAGAGAGAGTGGGGTGGGTGTGAGGGGTCCAGAGTGATTTTCTTAGCCCTTTTCCTGACTCTGGAGGTGTAAAGATCATGGAGGTTGGGTAGAGAGATACCAATAATCCTCTGAGCAGCCCTGACTGTCCGTTGTAGTCTTCTGATGTCTGTTCTGGTAGCTGAACCAAACCAAACAGTAATAGAGGAACACATGACAGACTCAGTGATGGCCGAGTAGAACTGTTTTAGCAGCTCTTGTGGCAGGTTTTATTTTCTCAGCTGGCAGAGAAAGTACAGCCTCTGCTGGGCTTTTTTCACAATAGAGTCAATGTGAATGTCCCACTTCAGGTCCTGAGAGATGTTGGTACCCAGGAATCTGAATGATTCTACTGTAGCCACAGTGCTGTCCATGATGGTGAGTGGGGGGAGAGCAGGGGGGTTCCTCCTGAAGTCTATGATCATCTCCACTGTTTTAAGAGTGTTTAGTTCCAGATGTTAGAGCACAAGTTGCAAAATCAGTGAAATAAAAATCAAAAGTGTGCTCGGTGTACGTCTATGTTTACAATTTCAAACTCATCATTTGACGGTTTCTATGATCATCAGAGAGTGACATCAGTCTCGTCATCTGCCACTAGAGGGAGCAGAGACACAACATCACTATAGAAACAGACGCGCTTTGCGACACCTTTCCATGCTTTACGACATTCGTTCATATAGTTTACGGCAAGTACGACGCCTAGAAAGAGTATTTTCACAGAAACTTTCCTCAGTGTAAGATTATTAAAGATCATGCTGTCTAACACTTATTCTCATACGAATTAAAATGTGTAAAGGGCTCGGCTCATCAGTCGAGCAGCAAAGTATTTCCATCTTTCTGTCGCTGATGTGACGCGTTTTATTTGTGATGTTTGATTTAATCTGCAGTGTTTTGTAGTGTTTTCATCATTATAGCAGTTAAACTAGAGCACGTGTGGCAGTGTGAAGCTGTGCTGGTGTGAGTGTTGATGTATAGTTTGATGTCAGTGATTTTTGCTGTCGATCATCAGGTGTTTTTGCGGAGCAGCATCAGCTGTAGATCAGTAGATCTGTAGATCTGTGTTCTGTGTGCTGAATATACTGACATTTGATCTGATGATGCACTGACTGCTGTGATTAATAATAAAGCAGTTCATTCCAATAAGTGGATCTGATCAGTAAACCTCGAACAGACTTTAGTTTGTGTCAGTGATGTTCACAAATGTCACATTTCTCTGCCTTTGACAGACAAAAGATCAACAAATGTTGATGAATCAGCTGATGTTGAGGACAGCAGCACACTGCGGGAGATGGACAGCTGTCAATCAAACCATCCGGACAAACTCAGGTGCGTGACGGAACCGGAAACACGAACATCGATTCATCTCATATTTACAGTAATTATAATGTACAGTGTTGCACAAGACCACAACATATAGGGTACAACGAGCTAAAGGCACAAACTAAGAAAAAAAGTCCTTTTCGCTGTGCCCAAAGTGTAAGATTGCAGAGAAATATATACATTTGTATTGAGCATTTATGGAGCAACAGTTTTTGTGTGAAAATAAATCATACAAGTCATTTATTTTGTTTAAAAATCTTACAAATGCACGAGGTGGCCTTTTACCTTAAAAGGCTCACAATAATGATACAAATACTTTTGCTAAAAAAAAAAAAAATTTTTCTAAGTTAATACTTGTTCAAACAATCACTTTAGCAAAGTTTGTACTTTTATTTTCTGCTTATTTTAATTTTTTGTTGAATAAATGTACTGTCATTAAAATATGTTATTATAAAACATATTTTAAAATACAGAAACAAAATATTTTTAAATTGTGAAGATTCTGAAAGCATTGAAGGAGATCCCATAGTTATTGAATATAGATTTACAGTAGTAACAACAAATTCTATTTTATTATATGATATGATTAGTAGCATGTTTTTAAATATGATGGTTTGATTCTGAACATAGTGATTATCTCTAAGACGGACACCCAAAATAATATATGATATTTACCATCTGAATCTAACCATGTCATGTCAACAAATGGAAAAGTCAGCCTTCTGTTAATGATCATGTTAATTATTGTGTCTTTTAGCCCCAACAGCAGGGGCGCTTTTTACCCCAAATACCATACTTTTACATATTCATAAATAGACGGGATTAAAAAGCCCCCAAAGTACTGCAATGACCATATCCCATATTAAAACTCAAAATATTTCATTTACATACCTAAAATGTATATTTTACAGTCACCCTTGTGCAGATTGATCATAAACACAGCAAAAAGGCTTCCTACCAGTGTCCATCACACAAAACTTAACATCTTGCACAGTTTTATCTAAAAACTAAAATACAAGCATTTCAGTCAAATGTAATTAATATGACAGCGGCTCTCTAATGCATTTAGTACTAGAATGATGGCATGAGCAGGCGGTAATGACCCAAAATTCAGCGGGATCAAGACAACAGTCCCTCGTAGGGCTTGAATACAAAAGTGCACACAATGAATGGCGACTGTGGGAAGCAAAAGCCGAATCCCAGACATTTCGAGTGATTTAGAAATCACTGCCGGATGCATGTTTTAGGTCCAAAAAAGGCCATGTCCGGGGAAAAGAGGACGTATGGTCACCCTACCTTTAGCACTAAGGAGAACTTTTTTTTTTTCACTTGGAAAACATCCTAGCAATGCTGTGTTAACTACTTAGACTTATGTTTTTGCTGTGTATTATGTGAATGAATGTGTGTTTGTGCAGATATGGCTGAGTTTCGTGAGATCTTCTCAAAGGCCCGACACATTGCCGTCATCACAGGAGCAGGAGTCAGTGCGGAGAGCGGCGTACCGACCATCAGAGGAGCCGAGGGACGCTGGAGGACATGGAAAACACAGGTTACACCACACGCACAAACTTTGGTTTCCATGTTTTATGGGGACATTCCATAGGTGTAATGGGAAACTTTCTACACTTGTAGATTTTCAAAAAACTTTGTATGATTTGTATGAAAACATTCTGTATGATTTACAGTCATTCATGTAATGGTTTCATGGCATACAACAAATTTAGGATAATAGATAATATCCTAGATCCTAATAGATTCATAATAGAATAGATTCATAAATTCATCTGGATTTTTTATTCATGTGCTTTGAGAACAGATAATATTAGTATAATAAATGAACAATATTTTATAGCAGTTATATTTATGATAGACATACAATATCTAATGCTCCCAGCTAAAGAACCACTGTTTTAGACCACACTAAATGGGTGTTTGCACCACAGCTCATTTCATTACTGTTTCAGCTGAATTTTAACAAACCTCTAGAAGACTGACAGAAGACAGTCTGTGTAAGTGCTGCATTTGAAACAGACTCCCTAATCTATGAATCAAACAGCCCAAACAGAACATCGCTGAGAAATACTTCATATTCATGTGATGTGCTTGCCTTGCATTAGGATCATTGTACATTAAACTGAAGCATTCACTTAATCAACATTAGCAAATATAGATGTAGTAATTAAAATCAGATAAATCAATAAGCAGACGGCTGATGTGGTTAAACAAAGTGGAGAAAAAAAAATAAACAATACCAGTGCACTCCACTGGAACACTTGAGATGGACTGACCCATCATGGAAAACTGGATATTTCTGTTTCTTTTGAACAAATGCCTTGATATAAAGCTTTACACACTCTAATATTTACAATGTGACATCACAACCATGAGTTCATCAACACATGACTGCCCACATTTACACATCAGTAATGAGTGATGTGTAAATAAAATGAATTTGGTTCTAGATAAATATATTAAAGGATGTAGCACAGAAAGATTATTACCATCAACCACTCTGAGTCCTGACCCACAGTGTGAACATGCTGCTCACTTTAAAACTGTACAACTGTAAAATGGTGCTACCGTAGTCTAGGGCTGCATGATTAATCGAATGCGTTTATGAGGCGCGCTTAGTCAGTAAAGCCGGTACTTTGATTAGTAGTACAGCTCCATCACGTGCGTTCAGCTGGAGCGGCAATTAATACACAGAGCCGTAAATCACTGACAAGCTACGCCAAATCGCGCTCATAATCGAATGCGATTCATCTGCGATTATGAGCGCGATTTGGCGTAGCTTGTCAGTGATTTACGGCTCTGTGTATTAATTGCCGCTCCAGCTGAACGCACGTGATGGAGCTTTACTACTAATCAAAGTACCGGCTTTACTGACTAAGCGCGCCTCATAAATGGATTCGATTAATCGTGCAGCCCTACCGTAGTCATTGTGTCTCACAGGTTTGGTCTGCTAATTGAGGACTCTGTAGTGAACCAGGCTAAGACAGGAGCACAGATCTGAATGTTGTTTTGACTTGCTCACATTTTTAACCAGTTCTGTAGTGTAGCTTTAATCTCATTTTTAAAGGCGCAGTTAGCAGACACACGCGTCCTGACAGCATCTGAGCTGTCTGAGGTCTCTTGGTTTTGACACTGGGTGATTTCATAGAAATCAACAAGGGTTCAATAATGTCCTTGTTAAATGTTAACTAGTTCACATTCTAGACCACAACACTACATTATAAGGTAAAATAAAGCAATAAGCCTCAGGAAGCAATGGTTTACAGTGAATTTATAACAGCTAGGTGGCATTTTAAATAGCTGTTATAAATTCATTGTAAACCATGGCTTTACAGGGCTTAATGCTTTTATAAAACGGTTATTCCGTATACATTGTAAGGTTTTACAAAATAAAACAGAGCAAATAAAGTGTAATTATATTAATATAAACTTTATTCTTCTGCCAAACAATGTAGTTCCTCAGAAACAGTTGTGGTTGCAACAAAGGGGTTGCTGAGCAACACACAAATGTAAACAAAGGTGTATGTTTGTAGAGTAATTTACAACAGCTTCGAACGCGGCTCAACCAATCAGAATCAAGGATCAGAACTATCTGATTTATAACATACATTAAAAAATATTTAAAAGTAAGATTAGATATTTTATCACGCTTATATTGTTTATATATATATATATATATATTTTGCTTAAAATAAGTGCCTCCTAAAAACAAACAGTGT
Organism: Labeo rohita; assembly: GCF_022985175.1. Lineage (NCBI taxonomy): Eukaryota > Metazoa > Chordata > Actinopteri > Cypriniformes > Cyprinidae > Labeo > Labeo rohita. Next base: position 925,319 of record NC_066870.1, on the reverse strand, counting down.
ACACGTGATAATCAGAACGCTCTTTTCATGAGCAGTAGACAAAGTTCTAGTAAGTCAGTTATGGCCTTTCCTTGCCGTCTACAAATAATTTTGTCCAACTATAACATTTATTATGAAATACTTTAAAAATGCTGAATAATTATGCTAAATGTAGATTAACGAACTGTTTCCTGCATTTATTTTCATGAAGCAGAAAGGACTTTAATGAAGCGTGTTTGGCTCTAGATCAAAATGTTAGAGGATTTAACATTGCAAAATCACTACCATGAACAACCCTGAGCCCCGTCCCATTGTTTTGATGTGCTGATCACAAACTGTAGCAATGTTAAAATGCTACCGTTTTCATACATCATGATGAGGACTCCTGGTGTAGTGAATCAGTGTAAGACAGGAGCACAGATTTGAATGGTGTTTTTTAATGTATTTGTAGAGTAGTAAAATCTCTGGAATCGCTCTTGGCAAAGTTGTGAATGTGAAAGTTTCTTATTTTGATTTTTGTCTGTCTCGTCAGGATCTGGCCACGCCAGAGTGTTTCTCGCGTCACCCCAGCCGCGTGTGGGAGTTCTACCACTATCGCAGAGAGCTGTCCCTGAACGCCCAGCCCAGCCCCGCTCACAGAGCCATCGCCGAGTGCGAGGCGCGTCTCAGCAGACAGGGCCGATCGCTGGTGGTGATCACGCAGAACATCGACGAGCTGCACCAACGCGCCGGATCCAGACACGTCCTGGAGGTCCACGGTCAGAGCTCACACACCCGCAACACACCGTACATGACCTCTGTCAGAACATGATGATGATCAAACACACACATCAACATCAGCAGAGGATAAAACTGAGCTCTGATTCAACTGTCATGCTTTCACCATCAGAAATACTGAGTCCTGGGAAATGCTTGGGTAATGCTTTAATTAAAGCCTTTATGTAAAACACATTATAAAAGCAGATTTAATGCACTTTATAATGCACTGTACAATCTCATGAATAACTGTAACCACAGTTAATACATTATGACACTCATCAATCCATTGTTACACTATGCATTTTAAATTTGTTTTTAATTATTTATATCAAAATATAATGTACTACAATTCACATTATGAATAATTGTAAAGCATTATACATAATTCATTCAATAACGCTTTATAATGCATTATACATGAAGGCTTTAAGTAAAGTATTACCAAAGCTTGCTTTTATCCTTAGATTCCCAGTGGAAAAAATCTGTTGTCATTGTATTGAGGATCCTTCTATTGATGTTAAAACTTATAACTTTCAGCTTTACAAATGAGTCTACTGTGCGAAGCACAAGCAAACTATAGTCTTTCTTTTGATAGACTTGTTGAAATCTTGTTCTGTCTGTAGGAAATCTGTTTCAGACCAGATGTTTGAGCTGTAAAGATGTGGAGATCAATCACAAGAGCCCCATCTGTCCATCACTGGAGGGCAAAGGGTAGGTGACGCTCATCTGCACCCACAAATCAAAGTCCATTTACCCTCCAGATCCCACTGACTCTCTGTATTCAGAGAAATAACACAATGAGATGCTGGACAGTCCACCACAGCAGCTCCATTAATAATGCTGATCCAGACTCAGACTGATGAAGCGTCGGTCAGCATGATGACTGTGATGATGTATCATGTGTGTCACGCTTCATACTCCAACAGATCACCTGATCCTGACGCACCTGACGCGCTCATACCTGTCAAAGACCTGCCCAGGTATCTCAATTCAGTTGTGCTAAAAATGTGCTCACCCTCACACCATCCAAGATTAGGATGAGTTTGTTTGTTCATCAGATTTGTAGAAATGTGTCATTCCATCACTATCTCACCAATGGATCCTCTGCAGTGAATGGGTGCCGTCAGAATGAGAGTCCAAACAGCTGATAAAAGCATCACAATAATCCACAGGTAATCCACACCACTCCAGTCCATCAGTTCACATCTTGAGAAGACAAAAGATGAAACAAACCCATCATCAAGACATTTTAACTGAAATGCACCATAATAGCAATAGTCCATAATCCATAATAACACTTCCTCCAGTGAAAAAGTCCATCTCATGTTGTCTCTCACATCAAAATCCAGCCACTTTTTGTTTAGAGCTGTTTTGGCTTGTAAACGGTGCTTGTTCTGTGCAGATATCGCTCCTGATTCAGACCAGACCACTTTTCACTGGCGGAAGTGTTATTATGGATTATGGACTCATTTTTTGGTTAAAAACATCTTAATGATGGGTTTGTTTCAACTTTTGTCTTCTCAAGATGTTAACTGATGGACTGGAGTGGTGTGGATTACTTGTGGATTATTGTGATGTTTTTATCAGCTGTTTGGACTCTCATTCTGACGGCACCCATTCACTGCAGAGGATCCATTGGTGAGCACTGGTGACATTTTCAGTAAATGTTCAGTTTTGTCTGAACTAGTCCTTTCATGCTGAATGTGTGTGTGATATCTGGTGCTGTGTGTTCAGGTGTGATGAGAAGGGCTGTGACGGGCTGCTGCGGCCGCATGTCATCTGGTTTGGAGAGACTCTGGACTCTCAAATCCTCACTAAAGTGGAGAAGGAGCTGGAGACGTGTGACCTCTGTCTGGTGGTCAGTTTGACTCCGATGTGAAACTTTTACTTCTGAAAGCTTCTGCTGACCAGATAAACACGCCTGCTTTGTTTTTTTCTTCAATTATGTGCATCTGAAGTTCTGTCTGTACTGTGTTCGTGTCTTCAGGTCGGCACGTCCTCGGTCGTTTACCCAGCAGCCATGTTCGGCCCACAGGTGGCGTCCCGCGGCGTTCCGGTGGCCGAATTCAACACTAAGATGACAGTAAACACACCACGCTTCAAGTGAGTCTAACCTGCTGTTCACACTTAAACACAGAACATATGATGTTTCTGAAAATAATTACAGAAGGAATAATGTCCAGCGATCAGGAGCGACACAAACCTCAGCTGTTTATTACACCAATACAACATCAACATGACACTGATTTTCTTCTGCTGTGATACAAGAAACATGAAACTAGCAGACCAGTGTGAACCAGATGTGTACTTTACTGTACTAAATATGCACTTGTAGTGTTCTTCATATCTCGATATAATATAATATTAATAAAACAAAACACCACTTAAGTGACTTAATGTGAGACACTTTCTTGGCTGTGTTTCTTAAGGGAGAAGTCCACGTCCAGAGCAACATTTTACAAGTAATGTACTCACCCCCTTGTCATCCAAGATGTTCATGTCTTTCTGTCTTCAGTCGTAAAGAAATTATGGTTTTTGAGGAAAGCGTTTCAGGATTTTTCTCCATATAATTGACTTCATTGGTGCCCCGATTTTGAACTTCCAAAATGTAGTTTAAATGCAGCTTCAAAGGCTCTAAACGATCCCAGCCGAGGAAGAAGGGTCTTATCTAGTGAAACAAGTGTCATTTTTTTCGGAAAATAAAAATGTGTATACTTTTTAAGCACAAAAGCTCATGTAGCACAGGTTCTGAGATGTGCGTTCATGACACTACATATTATTGAATCACGTCGAAAGGGTCATGTGAAACGACAGACCCAGTGTTTACAAAGTGAACACGCAAAGACTAAGAAAGTACAAGTAAGTCAAACACTTTACAAACAAAAAGATACAACGATGCTGGATGATTCTGAAGTTGAAGGAGAAAATAACATGGAGTTTCTCGCCATACTCTACCTTTTTGAGCCGGAGTACACAGACGATGAACTTGTGGTGATTCGAAGACGTGATTCGTAGTAGTAATGGGAAGTTTGGATCATTTTAACGAATATTTTTTCAAGTCATTTCATTCATTTTAGCAAAATCAGCATCACGTGACAGCCCCATAACATAAACGAATGACTCGAAAAACCCAAAGACTCCAAACAGGTGAACTAGTGCCAGTTCAGAACCTAATAGGATGTTGCACATGCGCGACTGAACGAATCACTCCCTGAGACGACTCATTCTTCCCGAGTCACATTAAAGTTTCGTTCAAAATGAACAAATCATTCAAGAACGCACATCACAGAGTCTGTGCTACAAGAACTTTTGTGCTTAAAAAGTATAAATCTTTTTATTTTTCGAAAAAAATGACTGATCGTTTCGCTAAATAAGACTCTTCTTCCTCGGCTGGGATCATTTAGAGCCTTTTGAAGCCGCATTTAAACTACATTTTGGAAGTTCAAAATCAGGGACACAATTGAAGTCCAAAATATGAAGAAAAATGCTGAAATGTTTTCCTCAAAAACCATAATTTCTTTATGACTGAAGACAGAAAGACATGAACATCTTGGATGACAAGGGGGTGAGTACATTATTTGTGAATTGTTGTTCTGGAAGTGGACTTCTCCTTTAGTTCACCCCAAAAATGACAATTCTTTGTTCTAAACCTGTACGAGTTTCTTTCTCATACATAAAATAAGATGTTTTGAAGAATGTGAGTAACAGTTGATGGTAGTCATTGACTTCTATAGTATGGAAACACATGCCATGGAAGTGGATGGCTACCATCAACTGTGTGGTTACAAACATTCTTCAAAACATCTTCTTTTGTGTTCAGCAGAAGAATAAAACTCAGAATTGAAACAATTTGTGGGTGAGTAAATGATGCCAGAATTGTTATTTTTGGGTGAACTAACATTTTTAAAAAGTGGATATTGTAATAATATCAAATGAAATCAATAAAACATTTACTTTAAATCATTGTTTTATTCATCTTTTATTGTGTTAATATATTTTTGTTAATAGAATATTTAATATATTTTAAATGAAATAAACTTTATAAATGTATAATAAAATATATTTAAATACGTGACATGAGTTTCAACAGAAATGTCATTAAAATAAATTTTAGTTTATAAATGGTTGTCTGTACATTCAGCAGTATGTTATCCATATGTTAAAGACAATAGAAGTAATTATGATATTACAAACAAAGATGTACTAAAGTGCTTCAAAAACACTCTAAAGTTTAAATAATTGCATTTAATATAAATTTAAACTATAATATATTTTTATTTGATTGCAAATAACATGCAGTTAAGTGTCTGAAAACATTACATTCATTTTACACTGAAGTATATAATTTTAAAGTGTTATTTCCGTAATAAAACTATTTTTAAAAGCATTTACTGTTGATAGAAATAATAAGTAAACTTTGAAAAGGTCAGATATGGACTGAGACCGTGATCAGTCACACACACACACACACACACACACAGGTGTAATGATCAGACTGCTGGATGTGTTGTGTTGTGGTGTTGTGGTGTGTTTGCTGTAGTGAATCAGTGCTGTGTGGATGTGATGTTCATTCTGTCTGGTCTGTCTGGTCCAGGTTTCATTTCCCGGGCCGCTGTGCAGTGACTCTTCCTGCGGCTCTGGCACGACACGAGTCTGAAATCATCTGACGCTCAGAGCCGCACTGGATCAGCTGGAGCTCAACCTGAATGAAAACAGCACATACAATAATAGAACAGATTCATTCCTCTGCTTTTGAAATATCAACTACTGTATATAAACTGGAAATGGGTCAAAGTATAATCGCACAGACGCTGATGTTGCTGGAGTGAATGTTAGTGCTGTTGACAGTTTTCCATGTGCCTTAACTTTCTCAAAGAGTTTGATAAATCAGTGTCAGTGTTCCTCATGTAGAGGAGCTGTACTGGATATGTTTCTTCAGTTCATCTGCTTGATTAATGTGTGATAAAGCAACATAATATTCCAGTTTACATAGAGAAGTGTCTGTGGTGTGTTTGTGTGTGTGGTGTGTGTGGATGTAGAGCTTTACTCTGAAGGGCCACTAGAGGGACGACAATATTTGCCTTTGTTTCATTCCAGCATTAAATACCAATGAATAAAAGTGTTTTTCACTGATTGTGTCTGATTCATGATGTTCAGTCAGTGTTGTATCTGTGTCTCCTCCTGCACACTCACACACATTTATTAAATATATAAAACAGCTTTCATCCTCCTTAACATATTTACAATGAACGTCTAGACTATTACATTTCTAAAATGGATGTGTCAATATGTAAGATTTTATTTAGTTGTTTTTATACTGACCAAACTATATTTTCTATCTCCTAACCCAAACCTAACCCTAACCTACCCCTTACTGAAAACCTGTTTGCATCATTTCAATTTTAGATAAATATAATTTTGTATTTTTTATTTAATTTTTATTTCCCCTTGTGGGGATTGCAGGCCAGTCCCCACAATGTAGAAAAACAATCAGGTTTTATTATCATTCTCCTCACAAAGGATAAACAAGAACACACATACACACACACAGTCTGGTTTATTATCTTTGTGGGGACTCTCCATAGGCGCAATGGTTTTTATACTCTCCACACTGTATTTTCTATCCCCTTACCCTAACCCTACCCCTAAACCTAACCCTTACAGAAAACTTTCTGCATTTTTACTTTCTCAAAAAAACTCATTCTGTATGATTTATAAGCTTTTGTACCCATGGGGACCTCAAGCCGGTCCCCACAATGTCAAAAATTTCAGGTTTTACTATTCTTGTGGAGACATTTGGTCCCCACAATGTAGCAAAAACAAGTACACACACACACTCAGCCCTCGTCCCCATTTGTATCATTGCCACAGAAGTCAGTGAGTTTATTTTTGTGTCTCTGATCGTCCCACACACACGCTGACAGTCACAACAGCCTCTAGTTTCCACTGAATCGCTGACTAAGACTGAAATCAGCCACTGACCACACATGACCTGCGGTGAAACAATAATGTGCTTTAATGATCATTTATCATCATCAGTATGAGTTGCTTGGAAGCTGCTGCAGGATGAGGAACAGACTTTTGCTGATGAACCCTCTGATGCTGCTTGTACGGTGGTGTTGAGCTCGGACCTATAAATGCCTTTTTTGACTTAAACTGTCAGAAAAAAAAAGCTTTGGAGCACAGATTTAAGTTTGGTCTCTATTGCTGAAAAGTATAATAAATAAAATAAATAAAAAAGTATAATAAATAAAAAATTACTATTTGTAAATTTTCTATAAAATATATATTTTCTAAAACATGTTTTACTCTAAAACTGTGTGAAAATCAAAGCCACGTCTGCTAAATAAATACATGTAAATGTGATTGTAAACAGTTTGTGCTCCAAATGAGGTTGATATCTCAAAAAATGAGCTTTCAGTCAGATTTTGTTTGGGCACAGGACCAAACTTTTCCATAAGGTTAAATTTACTTCCTATTTGTTTTCAATGCTGTTGTTTTTGACCGCAAACAGCATGATATAAGTATGATGTATGATATGCTTATTTTTTAAATCTGCAATTCAGCTTTGGCTCGAGGAACTAGCTTTACAGAAGAAAAGGTGGTAACACTTTAGAATATGGTTCCATCATTAGTGAATAACTACACAGGAACAAATAACTAACGCACTATTAAGATTCTAGTAACTACTACTGACTAACAAGAAACTCTGATTAATGAATCAGTAAGTAATAGTGCTTAGTTGAGTGTAGTAGTTCACTATTAGCTAATCAGTAACTACAGTTTTTTTCATATCTCCCAGAGAACTACTAGGAACTACCAGGGGCGTCGCTAGGGCTAATAGCCCCGAATGTTTTTACTCCAGCCCCGAATGTTTTTTTGTTTGTTTGTTTGTTTGTTTTTTGTTTGGTCCTATGATTTCCACGGAATTTGTCAAAGTTTGAATGAATTAATCAAAAGTTAGTCACTTAAATCAAGTCGCGATATGGACTAGTATCTGTAAATATTATGCCGCCAAAGACTATTTAAATATGAATCATGCGTCTTCTTATGATTGAACGGGGCGGACGCGCGGTTTGATTTCAGCGTCTGCAGTTTCACTAAATGAGAACATAAATACATTAACAACATCTTCAGAACTGCTCTGAGAGTCACTTCATGAGCATTTCACGGTTTCATTTGAGTAAAACAAGCGTCAAATATACACACAGAAATTTAAAGATATTCACGGCAACCCATCAAAGTAAAAGTTCATTTTAACTTTATTAACCATTCAGTATAATTTACGTGCCTACTACTACTACTACTACTACTATTAATTAATAAAAATGTATACAATTTTTTCACCCAATATTTCTACCATGTTTTAAATTTGAATAGTAAATCTCCTTTATTTGCCAAAAATAAAATATCATTTTCATTAGATCAATTTATTTAATATTTCATACCTTCATTTGATAACCAGAAAAATACACAACACTGAATTCCATAAGGCTATTGTAAAAATAAATAAAAGTTGTTTTTATGCATTCAAATAAACAGACATGCTAAAAACATATTTGGTAACAACAAAACGTAAGGTGAGAAAAAATAAAACATTTATTGGGGTCCTAAACATGTAATTTTTCTTAACTTTTAAATAAATTGACAGTAAATTGTATAAGATTCACGGTTTTAATTAATTACACATGATTAATTACATTTTGATTAATAAAATTAAATTTAACCATTAAAAAGAAGTCCAGAAAAATGAAAACAGAAAACGGAATTTAAAAAAAAAGAAAAAAAAAAGAAGAAGAAGAAAAAAAAAAGAAATTTGGGAAAAAATAGGGCCCTATTTTTGCATGCAGCTATATATTTGCTACAGTTATAAATACATCTTCAAATTTATTATTTTATTTGTCTAACATATTTTTATAAAGTTATAATTTTGTTATAATACTTATTATATATTTATTAAATACTTGCTATTTGCAGTGATTACTATTTACTGTTGTTCATAGTGTGACAAGGTCTTTAACCCCCAGTTTAATGCCCCCAGACCCCATCCAGGTTCAACCACCTGTGTCTAACAAAATCTTATGTGAGCATGATGTGAGCTCCCACCCAACACCACTAGCTCCTGATGTTTTGGCATCAGCCCCGGATGTTTTAAAATGCTAGAAACGCCCCTGGGAACTACTATATACATGTTCATATTTAATGTAAATAATGCAAAATGTATAATTAATTCTAAAGTGAAGATAATGGTAACCCACTAGTAATGACTCAAGTATTACCAAATACTTCAGAAGGAATTACTAATTATTTGAATCTGTATTCTAAAGTGAAGATCATGATAACTGCTTAGTAACTGCTTAGTAGAACTAAAGTCATTAAAAACTATTGAGGTTTTTGTAAGGTTCTGGATAGTCATACTTCTGATGGCTTTGGTAACACTTACTTACTAGTGGGTTACCGTGATCTTCACTTTAGAATATGGATCCAAATAATTAGCAATTCCTTCTGAAGTATGTAGTAACACTTGAGTCATTACTATCCAAAACCTTACATATGTCTCAATAGCTTACCATGATTTCAGTCATTACTAAGGAGTTATCATGATCTTTATTTTAAAATACAGATCTAAAAAAAAATAGTAATTCCTTCTGAAGTATTTGGTATTACCTGAGTCATTACTAGTGGGTTACCATGATCTTTACTTTAGAATTAATTATACATTTTGCATCATTCACATTAATTATGAACATGTATATAGTAGTTCTTAGTAGTTCTCTGGGAGATATGAAAAAATAGTAGTTACTGATTAGTTAATAGTGAACTACTACTTTCAACTGAGCACTATTACTTACTGATTTGTTGATCAGAGTTTCTTGTTAGTTAATAGTAGTTACTAGAATGTTAATAGTGCATTAGTCATTTATTCCTGTGCAGTTATTCATTAATGAAGGATCTGTATTCTAAAGTATTACCGAAAAGGCTAGAGGCTTTTTTTTTATGAAGTTGGACTTGAAAGCAGTTTCTGAAATGCTCACTGAAATGCTTACCACCAGACAGGGTTGGGGCCATTCATGAATTGAATTGAGAATGAATGGTAAATTCCAATTCACTTCCTGGAATGGAATTGGAATTGGAATTGCATGCAGCTGACAGGAAATGGAATTGGAATTGAATTGGAATGTCAGGAAACAGAATTGAAATCAAATAAATTCCACTAAATTCCACTTGAGATATTTAGGCCTGAGAGATGCAGTCTTAGCGATACCAAATTTCAGGAAATGATGATAATTCGATGCAATAAAAAGTGAATGAAATACATGAATGAACATGACTCATGTGGTAATCATATATTGAATGTATAGTACATACAGAAACTTATCCCCACTGTCATTCAATTATTAATTCATAATGTACAGTTCTCATTTTTATTTACTTGCATTTGATCAACTCTATTTCATACATTACTTGGTATTTGTAAAGCATCATAAATAAAGTTCAAATGTATGTCTCTAAATGCAATAAATGCTCAGAAACAGCAATAAACGGAATTCAGTTGGAATTTCCCTGAATTGAATTCCACTTCCTGTAATTCCAATTCAATTCCAACTCTGTTTCCTGTAATTGTTGTTGAATTCCAATTCCAATTCCATTTCCTTCTTTGAATTGGAATTGTTGAGTTCATTCCTGAATTGACCCCAACCCTGCCACCGGAGCTTTTGATGTTGTGCCAGACTTGCTCACTATACTTATGTTGAGTTTGCAAAACAGACTAAGAATCAGTTCGAGCAGTGGTGTACATCTCAGAAGGTTCTCAGTGAAACTATTCACTCATAAACCTGATCTTTAGACCAAGTCTGCAAAACACTCCAGTTACTGACGTAACATCGGTTCCTTGAGATAAGGGAACGAGTGTTGTGTTGATGAGACACCCCCTGTTTTTCCCTGTAACTGAAGCCTGATTTTTTAACGTTTGTGTAACTGCACAAACCAATGGCGCTTTAGTCCACCACAATGGGCAGAACCAACCTCTATATAAGTCGCTCAGAGCGCCATTCATCATAACTGAAGCGACAGCCATTGATTCACATGCTTTGCATTTTAATGAGTGCAATAATTATTGGACCCTTTCGCAAAACATGACTTAGTACTTGGTGGCAAAACCCTTGTTGGCAATCACAGAGGTCAGATGTTTCTTGTAGTTGGCCAAAAGCTTTGCACACATCTCAGGAGGGATTTTGTCCCACTCCTCTTTGCAGATCCTCTCTAAGTCATTAAGGTTTCGAGGCTGACGTTTGGCAACTCAAATCTTCAGCTCCCTTCACGGATTTTCTGTGGGGTTAAGGACTGGAGACTGGCTAGGCCACTCCAGGACCCTAATGTACTTCTTCTTGAGCCACTCCTTTGTTGCCTTGGCTATGTGTTTTGGGTCATTGTCATGCTGGAATACCCATCCACGACCTATTTTCAATGAGGGAAGGAGGCTCTCACCCAAGATTTGACAGTACATGGTCCCATCCATCGTCCCCTTGATGTGGTGCAGTTGTCCTGTCCCCTTTGCAGAAAAACACCCCGAAACCATAATGTTTCCACCTCCTTGTTTGACGAGGGGATGGGGTTCTTGGGGTCACAGGCAGCATTCCACCTCCTCCAAACACGCAGAGTTGAGTTGATGCCAAAGAGCTTGATTTTGGTCTCATCTGACCACAACACTTTCACCCAGTTCTCCTCTGAATCATTCAGATGTTGATTGGCAAACTTCAGACGTGCTTGTACATGTGCTTTCTTGAGCAGGGGGAGCTTGTGGGTGCTGCAGGATTTCAGTCCTTCACGGCGTAGTGTTACCAATTGTTTACTTGGTGACTATGGTCCCAGCTGCCTTGGTATCATAGACAAGATCCTCCCGTGTAGTTCTGGGATGATTCCTCACCATTCTCATGCTCATTGATACTCCACGAGGTGAGATCTTGCGTGGAGCCCCAGACTGAGGGAGACTGACAGTTATTTTGTGTTTCTTCCATTTGTGAATAATCGTACCAACTGTTGTCACCTTTTCACCAAGCTGCTTGGTGATGGTCTTGTAGCCCATTTCAGCCATGTGTAGGTCTACAATCTTGTCCCTGACATCCTTGGACAGCTCTTTGCTCTTGGCCATGGTGGAGAGTTTGGAATCTGATTGATTGATTGCTTCTGTGGACAGGTGTCTTTTATACAGGTATCAAGCTGAGATTAGGAGCACTCACTTTAAGAGCTCTTCGTGACCCAGTTTCTGTCTCTTGTTAATCATGTCATTTACTACAGGTGTGTCTTGTTAATTGTCCTCATTTCCCCATGCATTTAGGTCCCAGTCTGTGCTGTCTGAATTTGCTGGGTCTAAAACATCATGTTGTCAAAGCCGTTGTGTAGATTACCCCTTGTGTTAGTATTACATTAAAGACTGTTATTTTGATCCATGTCTCCACATCGTCCCTGTGACACAGTTGCTGACAGAAGACCCAACCTTCAAAAAAATGTAACCACATGTTTGATTTTCATGTTTAGTTCTGTGTTTTTGTTTTTCCCCAATGGATCCCATCTCTGCAAAATTCACCTCTCTAGCCCTGCTGATACCTGCCCCTCTTGGAGTATGCGTTGAGTTCAGCCGTTGTAATGGCGTTCAACGACACTGTACTGAACTCACTGTCCTGATTTGGGGCTAATTACCACCGCCCCGTTGACCTTATAGACACCATTGGACAGTACCAGAGGGAGGCAATTATCCCGTGTCTAGAGAGCATCATGAAGCCGCTGTGTGGAGCAAGAGCCTGAGCCCACTGATGATGGAGAGCACGAGTCCACTGCGACCGACGAGCCGTCGCCAAATGGGGAGACAAAGCTGAGGATCACCCCAGAGCCTGAGCATCACACAATGTCGGACAAGGTGCGAGAGCCTGCAACTGAGCCTTCACCGGTGGACTATGCAGGCGAGCACGAGAGCTAGGAGATAAGCCCCACCCACTGCATCACTGCTGAAGGTGTGTGTCCCCTGGACTCTGGGGGAGGCTCACAAATGCCCACCCACCCTTTTATCTGATTGGCTTGAGTAGACAGTTAGTGGAGTCAAGTCAAGTCACCTTTATTTCTATAGTGCTGTATACAATACAGATTGTGTCAAAGCAGCTTCATAGTGTTAAACAGGGAAATGTTTTAATGATGCAAACAAAATTTATTTCTGCTGTAAAACAGCTCTTAAAAGAAGACAACAGTAAACATATTTATGGAACTGTCAGCACGTCTTGATGCTTGCATAGATCCATACATGTACTGAAAGCAATATATAAATAAATTCTAGGTAAAGTATATTTGTGGATCTCATTCCATTCTATTGTGAAAAGCTTTACATTTACTTGTGGATCATAATCATATATTTTTTTTTTTTTTGCAATAAAGGAACAAACATAACCCCATACAGTAACTACACCCTCAATACCACGACTGAGGTGAGTCCCTTGAACAAGGCACCGAACCCCTAACTGCTCCCCGGGCACCGCAGCGATAGCAATATGGCTGCCCACTGCTCTGGGTCTGTGTTCACGGTGTGTGTGTGCGTGTTTGTTCACTACTCACTACTGTGTGTGTGCACTTGGATGGGTTAAATACAGAGCACAAATTCCAAGTATAGGTCACCATACTAGGCCACACGTCCTTTCCTTTCCTTTCCTTTCCTTTCCTTTCCTTTCCTTTTTTTCCTTTCGTTTTTTATTTATTAAGGTCAAGAAATATAGGTCAAATTACAAACATTATTGATAGTTGTGTGCATTTGTATTTATACATAAATGTGCTTATAGACTAAATACCATAAAGTAGATACCATAGAAACAGTATTGTTATTTTTCATCTTGGTAGTGAGGTGGCATGTGTGGTTTTAACTGTGGTAATCATAATCTAAATGAAAATACCATAGAAGACCAGTGGCTAATTTTAGTGGAAGAAACTTCTAACTCAGTAAGAACATAAAAAAAAATAGTTGTTAAAATTGTTAGATGCTACTGTTTGTGTTAATGAAAATACATTTGCTTAAGCATCCTAACTCAAGCTACTGTAACATGTGCATTTCCAAAAGGCAAACCATATATTAATATTAAATCAGGCCACTGGTCTCAGTTGTTAGTCTGGAGGCTCACTGTTCCCCCAGTTTTCCCCATTCCTAGTCCAAGAGAGTCAGTTTAGTTTGATCTCTAATTACACACACCTGAATCCACTAGTCAGGGCGTTACGTTAATAACAGCCAGATGTATTTTAATTAAACTCAAAGGAGTAGGAACGACATGCTTTGCTTTACAGACTCACAGACACACAACTTTTACACACATCATACAACAACACGGAACCAGGAAACTAGTTCAGCTCATCAGTTTAGGGAAAGAGAAACTGAAGTGTGGTTGAGCTGTTGTGTGTTTGTGTCTCTGTATTCATGCAGTAAAATGGCAGAAGCCAGAATTTTGGTGGATCAGGATGAGTTCTTGTGTCCAGTGTGTCTGGATCTCCTGAAGGATCCAGTGGTCATTCCCTGTGGACACAGTTACTGTAAGAGCTGTATTACAGGCTGCTGGGATCAGGAGGATCAGATGAGAGTCTACAGCTGCCCTCAGTGCAGACAGACCTTCAGTCCAAGACCTGCTTTAGCTAGAAACACCATCTTGGCTGAAATGGTGGAGAAACTGAAGAAGACCAAACTTCCTGCTGACTGTTACGCTGGAGCTGGAGATGTGCAGTGTGACGTCTGTACTGGAAGAAAATACAAAGCCGTCAAGTCCTGTCTGGTGTGTCTGAACTCTTACTGTCAGAATCACCTTGAACAACATGAGAGCTTCTTTAAAGGAAAGAGACACAAAGTGACTGATGCCACTGGACGACTGCAGGAGATGATCTGCCAGAAACACAAGAAGATCCTTGAGGTTTTCTGTCGCACTGATCAGAAATGTATATGTGTGCTGTGTACGATGGATGAACATAAAAACCACGACACTGTATCAGCTGCAGCACAGAGGACAGAGAAACAGGTATTTAAAACTTGACACTGATGAAATATTGCTGACACTCGTTTTATTTCGTTTTATTTTATTACACTTATTTCTTAGTACTCTGGTCATTTTTTTCTAAAGACTTCACACAGTGCTTCTAACCAGCTATCATCTTGGCACAGCAGTTAATTTTACATTCAAAAAGATTAAAACTAGTTTTAAAACTAGACTGTCCTCTATCTGTGTGCCGAATTTCACAACTTTTTACCATATGGTTCTATGGGCTGCCATAGAATGAAGCAGAAGAAGAAGAATCATCCAATAGGTGTCTACATACCTTCGGGGCTTGGCCCCTAAAGATCCACAGTTTAGCTCATGTAGACTGCTGTTGTGCTTTTCACACTTCACACGACAGCCATTAGTTATCAGTTCTACATTTACTGGATTCATCTGTTCACATGATGATTTAGTGTCAGTAGTTTTCTGTGACATTCACTATCATCTGTTTGTCCTGCAGAAGCAGCTGAAGGAGACGCAGAAGACGTTCCAGCAGAGAATCCAGCAGAGAGAGAAAGATCTTCAGCGGCTGAGAGAGGCTGTGGAGTCTCATAAGGTGAGTCTGGAGAAAAAGAGAAGTTTGTCTCAGTCTCAGTTCAGACTCTCTTGTCTCTTTCAGTCCCACTGAAGCCTGAATCACTGTGTGTCCTAACAGCGCTCTGCACAGACAGCAGTGGAGGACAGTGAGAGGATCTTTACTGAGCTCATCCGCTCCATTGAGAGAAGCCGCTCTGAGCTGATACGGCTGATCAGAGATCAGGAAAAGCGAGCGGTGAGTCAAGCTGAAGGACGACTGGAGCGACTGGAGCAGGAGATCAATGATCTGAGGAGGAGAGACGCTGAGCTGGAGCAGCTTTCACACACACAGGATCACATCCAGTTCCTGCAGGTAACACAGATTTAGAAGAACATCATCATAGTGGACTTGAGACACATTCTGGCAAGTATGTATAACTGCAGACCGGAGATCTCCGAAAGTGGGCAGAACCTCCAAAATGAGGCGGGGTCTTGTCGTGCAAAGACTTTCACCATTGGCTCTGGCTTCAGCCAATTGTTACTGACTTATATTTCAAAATATTTAGAATCAGTTGTGGGGCTGAGTTTGCGCTGAAGTGGATTGGGGGGAAAAAAATTGCGCATTTGTGTCATGAACCTGTCTGTCAATGGGAGGAAGCCACACTCTATTTTGTAGCTCCCACCCCTTTTTTGTGTTGTTTTAAAGTGATGGCAGTGGTTAAAAAACATAGAATTGAGTTAGACTCAATAGTTAGCACATTGTCACTCAATCACTATGTAATCAGTGAATTTTCTATTTATTTATTTTTACAATTTATACTAGTATTATCAGTGATTGCATTCACCAGAAACATTTAAGAAGTGCATATTCAGTAAAATAATATACTTATTAAATCTATTCTAGGTTATTGGTGAAAATAGGGTATTATGGAGAAAAATAGCAAACTGTTATGGAGCGACTGAGATGAGAGGCATGCGGATCCATCTGTCAAGGGTTAGACAATGGCAAACAGGTATATTGAAGGCAAGGGGGGGCAAACGGGTAATCAACCATACAGGGAATTGACTAAATTCCAAGAGAGAGAGAGAACAGACAAGGTAGACAGGCTGGGATCAAGACATGGCTGAAAGCAGGCAATGAACAAGACTAGACTAGACTTGAGAACTAGGACCGGGAACTGGCTCCGTAATGTAGCTATCACTTACACAGTGATAAACATTTAAAGCTCTAGTCTAGCAATAGATGATATCCTGTATTTTTCTGTTCGGCACTTGGGAATTGTCCGTTTATCCGAGTTCCTCATTTGGTGTCTGGTCAACTGCTCCCTGAGGGCTCCCTCTGCTGCAAGTGTGAGAAGATGTCAAAATATCTTTGATACTTTTGTCCCAATATAATTTTACAGACCTGTTTCTGCACACTTTCCAGCCTTTTAATTTGATCAGTTGTCAATGAACTGTGCCAAACTGGAACTGCATACTCTAAAACACGGTGCACATACCCTGTATAGATGATAACCAATTCTTGATCTCAAACACCCAAAACTGGCTAGGAAACACAGAGGGAGGGGAGAGGTGGGTGGGAACTGAACCAGGCAGACAGTTCATGGCTGACCAGGGAGGTGCTGGTCTAGGGAGACCAAATTTAGGAGACACAGAGGGTGGGAATGGAGGGAAGGGAACTTGACTGGGTGTTCCCATAGGAGCAGGGAATGGCCTCACTGGTCTGGACTTCCAACTGGGCTTAGTGACAGGTACAGAATCAGGGGAACTGACAAGAAGAGTCTTGGGAACAGGTTGGGAGACAGGTTCTGGGGTGTCCTTAAGGGTAGACGGATCAGGCTTTGACATAGACTTAGAAACTTCTTCAGGGACCAAAGCCAACATTAGGCTGGGCACTGGAGCCAGGGAGAGCGGGGTGCTCGGAGATGGCCTCCGTGGCCATAACAGGCTGGATTAGAGCCTCTGGAATGGCCTCCATGGCCAAGACGCCTAGAACAGGCTGCTCAGGAGCAGCCTCTGGGGACACAACAGCAACAGCAGGAGTCTCAGACATGGCCTCTGTGACCATAACGGGCTGTAAGGGAGATGCTTGACTGACCTTTGTGGCCAAAACAGTGAGAGTGGGCTGTTCAGGAACGTCCTCTATGTGACATGGATGTGACATGACTGGCAGGAACACAATCTTTGGACAAGACCGGATTCATTAGCATGGCTTCAGTAGACAAAACAGGAATGGTTTTAGACTGCACAGTACAGGCCGTCTTCCTACACTTCTGATGGATTGAAGCTGCACATCTTACCGCCTCTATAGTATCTGTAGCTAGCTCAGCCAACACAGGCGGGGAGGCAACAGCTTTGGTTGTCTCAGCAGAGATAGGAATTGATCCGGACTATCTTGACAAGTAGGCAACAGACCTTATAGACTGAGGGACGACATTAGACTTGACTGATTCTTGAATGACCAGAGTGCATTTGAAGACAGAAGGAACTTGGTGATGACTGTGGTAGGCACAACTTGCTCTTGGATAACAGTATTGGAGGTGACCAATTCAGGGATGACAGAGATGGACTCTGGCTTAGAATTGACAGGAACTGATCTGATAGCTGCCAACCTGGCTATCTTGGAAGTGACTTGAGCAGGGTTGACTGGCTCTGAAACATCCTCTTCTGAAGCTGGCTTGAGAATGGCCTCCTTGGCCGTAACAGGCCTTGACAGACAAGAGGCCTCGGATAACATGACAGGATGGGCAGAAACCATCTCCGAGGGCATCACATGACTTCTGGTTCTGGAAATGTCGCTGGACCAGGGACCAGAGTTGGGTCGTCCAGGATCTCTGGGCTTGGAGCTCTCAGATCTGGATCCTCTCGAATCTCTAGACTTGGGACCTGAGCCTGTTCTGGATGGGCCTTTTCCTCTGCTTTCGACAGGTTGATGTTGTGAGCTTGTCCCCCTCTGTAGTATCTGCAGCTAACTCAGCCAACTCAGGGGGAAAAACAGTGATCTCTGTCGCCTCAGCAGTGATTGAAACAGACCCAGCAGACTTCAACTTGGCTGGAACAAGCTTACTTGACTGAGGGATAACATTTGACTTGTCTGGCTCAGACATAGGGTTATTCATGGCTGACACAGTAAAAACAGAGGTTAATTAAACAGACTCAGAAGGGACTGGAGCATACTTGATAGGGTGGGACTTGACGGAGATTGAATTGTCGGTGAACACAGTCCAAACAATGGGCAGGGAGAGACTCGTAGACAGGCAGGTGAATGGGCACAGAGTCCAGTTCAGAAAAGCAGACCACCAGAGAGGAGAGTAGGCAGCGAAGCTGGAGGCTGGTAGTAGCAACAGTGACCTGACAGGAACCTGAGGCGCAGCCCCTCCACACTCGTGATCCCACAGGCTCTGCAGACGTCTAGCTGTGAGGCAGATAGAGAAAGGTGTAGTGGACAGGTTTGCTACATTTTGATTGGATCTTGGTGAACTAACATAAACAGACTGTCCAACGGCATCGGATAAAGATGCCAGGACAACAGCCAGACACCTCTTAGAGCACAGGAAGACCACCTTTGGTGCAAAGCTCGGGAAGGACAGAACTTCCTATTGGTCAAAATGCAGTTTGTGCCCTTCACCCACCTTGAGACTGTTCCTAAGGGTTTGGCCTGTGACCGACCATAAAAATTCCTTAGGACCTCCAGATGCAGCAGCAGTTGGTGAAACTAAGAGAGATCATGGAGATCCATCCAAATCCATTCATAACTGTTTTCAAACCTTAAAACTGATGCACACTACAACACACACATCTTATACTTATTCAGAGAAATAAGTATTCCTTGTGACAGCAATGTGTAGTGCAACACCTTACACAAACTTAGCTGTTAATGTACAAATGAATGCATGCATGACAGTTCAATCTTCTCCCATCATGTTTGGACTTAATGTGTTCGTAACATTGCCAAATGCATTCTGGTTATGGTTTTTAAAATGCACCGGTAAAACTTTAGTGACACTTTTCTAACTTTGTGTTTGGACTATGCAAATAAATTCCACAGGAGGAAAGAAGGGTGGGCCACCACGTGCCCCCCCCACTCTGATGGAACCAGCCAATCACAGCATGGAAATGGAGAAGCGCCAAATTGCAATCTCCTCCTCATCGGAAAGGGATAAAGGTAACCTTCCAAAAGACACTCCTAGTTCTGAGTCTGCTACCCGCGAGGAAAGGGACTATAGCAGGATACACAGTTCTGAGTCTCCGGCATGTCTAAGAGGCACAAACAGAGCACCAAAGTTCTGAGTCTCCCGTTCAGAGAGACAGTAACAGATACACAGTTCTGAGTCTGAGTCTTGTAAAAGAAAGGACACTAACAGAACAACCTTCGTTCTGAGTCTCGGTTCTGTAAGGGATCAGACAGAAACAGATCAACCCCCATTCTGAGTCTCCGGCCTGCATAGGTGAGACAACAACAGATACCAAGTCCAAGTCTCCAGCTTTTGAGGCAGCAACAGATACGACCACATTCTGAGCCTCTAGCCTGCGAGGAAAGAGATAATCTACGTTCAGCGAAACAACAATTGATGCAGCATCCTGAGTCTCCATCCTAGAGAGAAAAAGCGTATTGACCAAGTTCTGAGTCTCTAGCCCAGAGAGGCAGAAGACACACAGACATTTGCAACAAGGTTAAGCTCCGGCGAGCAAACCTTCACTTCAGGTACTTTTGCTTGCGTGTTCCAAGATAAGGACCTTCAGCACCTACTCCAGGGCCACATCTGCGTGTTCCAGATCTTAGGACCCTTGGTGCTCCAGGAGATCAGCATCCTACAGCGCTTCACCTTCAAGGCTGTTGAAACGGATTCCTGCTCCTTTCCCCACTGTACTGCCACCAGCGCAACCAGTGGAAGAAGTCGCCGCCACCAGACTGCTCACTCAACCACAGCGAACGTAAATATCACTTCCAAACCTCTTCCAGAGACCTTGGCATTGTTGTATATTATCAGTATATGATTTTCTAAGTTACATTAGGTATTATATAGCTGATTGCAGTTGATAACAAATTACATGTATTTGTTTGATGCATAGTAAGGTTATTCACCTTATTTGTTTCAGAGTAGCAACAGTTTATCTTTCCAGATAACATAGCTCTGACATAGCAACATCCAACATAATCACTTGCTTTTTATGCATTGTATGCACTTTATTCCTTCTTCATTCATGGTATTCATTTAGTAGTTGTTGATTACTCTTGTCTATCTTGTTAATAAAATTTATTTTATTACAACTTGTGTCTTCCTTGTGTTGATAATACAGAAGAGGTTCTACAAGTTAGAGATCCCACCAATCTTTCTTATGTGATGTACTCATAACCACACATTAATTGACACATGATCCAAGAATCATAACGTCAGCTGTGACATGAGTACCCATCACTACCGTATTTCACCTCCCTAGGTTGGCGAAAGCTAAATTCACTGCCTTAATTGGCATCCCTAGGTTGGCGAAAGCGAAATTTATTACAAAGGAGACCAGGAGCTTGGCCTGCAGGACAGGACCAGACAAGACAAGACTAAAGACTGACAAGAAACAGAATTAAGTGAACAACTTGGCAGGGAATAATCAGTATCACAAACGGTAAGACGAGATAGCAATTATAGATTAAGAACAATAAACAGCAAGGTTTAACAATGAACTGGCAAAACAAGAGGGAAAGGGAGAACAATATAAAGGAGCGGAGAACACAAGGAACAGGTGAAAATACTCAGACAAACGAGAAAGGAACGCAAGGACCAGGTGACAACACTCAGACAAATGAGGACTAAACAAGGGGGCGCGTGGTGACAGGAAACAAGGAGGCAGGACAAGAGGAGCACATGGCAACAACAAAGACAGGTCCATGTGCTCAGACACAACACAAACATAGAAACATGAAACAAAGACAACACAGACAAGACTGTGAGGGGAGAGCCCTGACAAACACCAAATTTCTTTAGCCAGCAGAGAGCAAAAAGCTATCTCTTGGGATGGTGACCCCTAAAACCTTCACAGATTTTCAAGTTGTTCTGGTCTATAGAAAGTGATGGCCAAGATGGTATCTGTTTCACATGGGTAACATGTAAGACCTTGCAAATAATCTTGCTTAGCTGTGTGAGAAAGTGTCTCTGTCGCATTTCAGAAACAACAAGTTGAAAAGACAATGGACATGTAGGTTGTCAATAAATGATTGGTACTGACTGAGATTACTTGAAAATATTAAATATTATCCTGTCTCTCTCAAATGGGTCTCATGTTAGTAGTTTTCTCAACAAACAGGGTAATTGATCAAACAGGAAAACAAGAACCGGGGGACAACTAACTGAGACAGAGCTCATGGAGGTGGAGACCCAGGCAGAGTCGAGGAGACAGAGGCCCAGGGTTACACTGGAGGTCTGGAGCCACAGGCTCACGGGAACCGAGGTGGAGGCTGGGGCTTAGCAGGCTGGGGCTTAGCAGGCTGGGCCAGAGCCGGTGGAACTGAGGACCAATGTGGTGTAATGGCTGAACCAGTCAGACACTTTATAATTTGTTTTAAATAATCCACAACATTCCTCACTCAACAAGCAATCCACCCACTGAACTACAGACAGCTTTTAAAGGCAGAGCAGACCTAAAGAATTTAGAGATTCCCTTTGAAATAGCCACATAATGGCCATTAAAAGGACTCTCCATTATATTTATGACAAATCATTCTATAAATAAACACATATCCACAAGACAAGTGTTATTACTGTTTTGTATATTGTGTTTTGTATGGTATACTGTTTTTTCCAATACTTTATAATCAGTTTTTTAGCTTGTGTAAGCTTATTGGCTTTAAATTTCATATCGAACTGATCTTTCATTAATTTCTTGAATGATGGGCTATACCACATCTTTATAACTTCCACAAGACTTGATTAAATCACTAATGTGATTTCATGAACATGAGAAGAATGTAAGTAGATAATGCTGTGAAAGTGCTGGATTGAGTTACTAAAGATCAGTCAAGTCAAATCTGATGTTGGTGCAGGTTATTGGGTGAAGTGTGGAGCTGATGAGTTTTGATTTCTGTTTTCTGTAGAGTTTCCAGTCTCTCTCAGCACCTCATGAATCTACAGACATAAATGACAATCCATTCAGTTCTCTTGTCCCTTTTGATGGACTGAGAGAATCTGTTCATCAGCTGAGAGACAAACTGAAGGATTTCTGCAAAGAGGAGCTCAAGAAGATCTCAGACAGAGGTAAAGTCCTGGAGATTCATCTGCTCTCAGAAACGAGTCCATCATCGTCTCATATCATGGAGAACATCATATTAGAAATGTGTTAGGAATGGATGCAGGATCATGAGAATCACACTGTTCATGTCTGTTGATTTCCACAGTCACATTCACCAACATTGTTCCCAGGACCAGGAACGACTTCCTACAATGTAAGTCAGTAAGAAAACAAGCAGAAAAACTCACTGAGCGTGTTCATGTTCTTCCTGTAGAAGGTGAAAGATGAGGTTTATAACTGATCATGTAAATGAGTGTTTGCACAAAATATCATCTGTACTGAGACACTGATTATACTGTACATTGAACATCAAGAGCTCGGCTACAGTACATGAAAAGACCAAACGGATTCATAATTCCTGACTCTGATGTGTTTTATCTCTGTCAGATTCTCATCAGCTCACTCTGGATCCGAACACAGTGAATAAATGGCTCCGTCTGTCTGAAGGGAACAGAGCAATTATTAACACTGGCACAAATCAGTCGCATCCTGATCATTTAGAAAGATTTGATCAGTGGTCTCAAGTGTTGTGTAGGGAGTGTGTGTGGGGACGCTGTTACTGGGAGCTGGAGTGGAGTGGGAATCACGGTGTGTCTATATCAGTATCATATAAGAGCATCAGCAGGAAGGGAGGTGATGAGTGTTGGTTTGGATATAATGATCAGTCCTGGAGTTTGTTTTGCTCTCCTTCCAGATACTCATTCAGACACAATAACATACAGACTGATCTCCCTGTAAAGTCCATCAGCAGTAGAATAGGAGTGTTTGTGGATCACAGTGCAGGAACTCTGTCCTTCTACAGCGTCTACAGAAACACAGTGAGCCTCATCCACACAGTCCAGACCACATTCACTCAGCCGCTCTATGCTGGGTTTTGGGTAGACTATAAGTCATCAGTGCAACTGTGTTGATGAATCAAAATAGATTATAGGAAGATTCTACCCATAATTCTTTGAGCAGCATGATAAATAAACAACGAGATGTAATAGAGCAGGGGTGCCCAACCCTGTTCCCAGAGATCTACCTTCCTGCAGAGTTTAATTCCAACCCTGATCAAACACTCCTGTCTGTAATTATCAAGTGCCCCTTCAGATCCTAATTAGTTGGTTCAGCTATGTTTGATCAGGGTTGGAGCTGAACTCTGCAGGAGGGTAAATATCCAGGGACAGGGTTGAGCACCCCTGTAATAGAGTCTCTTCTTTTCTCTCCAAGATATTATATGAAGCAGCATTTGTCACAGTTGATCATTGTATTCTGATTAATGGACTGGAAAAACTTTTTGGTTCCTCTGGTAATGTTTTAAATTGGTTTTAGTGAATATAGGTGACTGTACATGTGACTGTGTAAGGTTTAGTTTTTCGTTATATATGTTTCTTTTGCGTAGCATAATTCAGAAATATGACATGAATTACCATCTTTATGCTGATGACATACAATTATATACCTCAGGGTGTCCAGGGACACTGTTGTAAAAGAGAGATTGTCCAACTGTCTGTCCAGCATTGTACAGTGGATAAATGCTTTTTATTTTTAAAAAATCGAACAAAGATAAAACCGAAATTCTTATTGTGGGTAAAAAACCTGAGCAGGAGAGGATCGAAGCTGAATTGGATTCCTTAGCATTACAATTTAAGGAAGAGGTAAAGAACCTGGGTGTCATTTTGGATTGTGATCTGAGCTTTAAGTCTCATATTAACTAAGGTATCACTTGAGAAATATTTCCAGACTTCATCCTTTTTTTATCTTTTAAAGGTGTCATTGAATGCCCATTTTCCAAAAGTTGATATGATTCTTTAGGGTCTTAATGAAAAGTCTATAACATGCTTTGGTTAAAATTTCTCAGTGGTAGTGTAGAAAATACCCTTTTAACATTGTCAGCTCTGTTCACACAGCAACCCATTTTGTTGCAGGCCTCTTTAAATGCTAATGAGCTCTGCTCACCCCGCCCATCTCTTTTGTGGGGTGATGACCGTACTTATGAGACAGTTGTTTACTTTAGCCGCATTTACTTTAGCCGCACGGTCGTGTCAGTCAACTTTCACAGAACATTCTGGATGCTTTCAGGTTGTTTAGGGGACCATATTTAATTTGGAAATTTGATGTTCTCAAAACGTTCTCAGAACGTCCACGCTGGTGTCAAGGACGTCACCTAATAACGGTCCAAGACAGTCATGATGTGGAGTTCTTTAAAGTGTTAGGTGACATTATTTGGAGGACCTTCACAGAAAATTAAGGATGTTCTGGGAATGTTAATGTTACGGAGCGAACGAGAGGAAAAGCAAGTTTTTATTTACAGACAAAGACATAGTCATACGCAGGCAGGGGTCAAACACAGATACAAACAGGGCAAGATGAAAGTGTAATCCAGGGACAGGCAGGGGTCGATCAACGGTGAATGTACTCCAAGGGGCGAGCCAAATGGGTAATCCAAACAGACAGTCATTAGTTCAAATGAGGGGCAAACAGAGCCCGAAACGACAAGACAAAAGGTTAAAGGCTGCAGGCAGACAAAACGAGATAACCAGGCTAGGATCAATGCATGGATGACTAGGCTAGAAACAAGACAAAACTAGACTCAGGAAAGGAAGTGGCTCTGTAAAGTTGCTAACACTAGGAGAGTGCTAAATGCAAGACAATACTCAGCCACAGAATGATGGTGACGGCCTTGTATTTATAAAGTGTGTGACAGTCTGTTTAGTGTGAGTGTTAATATGATGGCAAGGCAACCTCTGGTGGTGGGCAGACCGGACAGGACTTGTGACAGTTCAAATCAAAATCAAATCACCTTTATTTATATACTGCCTTTAACAATACAGAATTGTGACAAGGCGGCTGTGCAGTAATAAATAGGAAAAAGTACATCAACAATGCAAAGGGCAAAAGTAAACACTCAATTTTCAGGTAAAGGTAGTTAATCAAATACAACAAAATAAAATACAATATTGTGTGAAGATAAAATGAAGATGAAGTGTCCCCAACTAAGCAAGCCAGAGGCGACAGCGGCAAGGAACCAAAACTCCATCGGTGACAAATGGAGAAAAAAACCTTGGGAGAAACCAGTCGGGGGGCCAGTTCTCCTCTGGCCAGACACAGAGGACTCACCAGGTACCGTGGTCCTGTGCTGACAGCTGTCTAGGTGACGAGGTCTTCACTGGGGATCCGTCTCTGGGGCTCATCTAGTCGATGTGGTCTCTGCTGACATTCAGTGCTGTAGAGGTCGTCTCTAGGTGCTGATCCACCATCTGGGCTGGGTACGGACTGGATTCGGAGGACTGCAATGAC